>NC_045429.1:16417500-16660000 GCF_902635505.1 Sarcophilus harrisii | reverse complement strand
GGTCACTAAAAATAAATGGTGGATTCATGATACATTACACATAATAACTAGTCTTGGCCCCCAAAAGGACATGAAAAATCATCCTCTACATGAGTGGTAGGGGACAAAGAAGCAGAATGTGACTGTAGCTGCAGCAGTTGGTTTTGCTCAACTAATTTTTATTTTTTTAATAAGACAAGGCTACTTGGGGAGAATAAGTCAAGATAATAAGCAATTTTGCACTTACTACATGTCAGGCAATGTACTAAGTATTGGAGGAACAAAGGGAGGCAAAAATAATCCCTGTTTTTAACAAATTCACAATCTAATGGCAAAGATAGAATGGAAACAAGTATGTATATACCAGATACATGCAAGATAAGGTGGAAGCATTCTCAAGGAAGGCAATAACATTAAGAGAAAATGGGAAAAGCCCTTAACAGAAGGTAGGATATGAGCTGAGACTAGGAAGATCCAGGAGGGGGATACAAGAATGGGGTTATTTCAGACTCAGAGGACAGCAAATAAAAATAGATGGAGTCAGGAGATGAAGTATCTTTTGTAGGAAACAGTAAGAAGATCATGAATGATAGGGGTGAGGAAGGGATCAATTTATAAATTCTGGTGATAGCAAAGTCAAAACCTTTTTAAAATCCTTTTAACAATTAAAATAAAGCAAGAAACATGGAGTTGATGATTCCTCAGCTTTAAATTCTAAGTCCCTATGATTTACACCTACTAACTATATTCTGTACCTTTGCTTTTCTGCTCTCTATCCATAAAATAATCCCACTCGAACATAGATACCTCGAGCCCAGCTGGACCATTTCTAGACATGTGTTCCAAGGTCCAGTCTTTGGGGCTGGGTTTGGGGAGGCCATGAAGATAGGACAGCGACTGGTCTCCCGAGGGCACCGAGCTACACTGAGCTTTGGCCCATTTTAGAATCTGACAGAGAAAAGACAACAGCAGAAGAAGAGAGGTGAGTTAACTTCTTTTTAAATGCACACGCTTATCTACAAACTTGCACTTGTGTTTGGTTCTAGTGTGCTTCTTATCTGAGGGCCATTTAATTAGAGGATTCTGGGAATTGAAAGCAACTACACAAGGGAGATCCAAAATCTTTTAGGTCATAAGAATCATAGATTGGAAGCTGGGAAAGTCCTTTGGGGTCAACAGGTTCAATTTTTCAGTTAAGCTTTGGAGACATGATGGTTTCATGTGGAGTTTTGAGTTCTCTGTCCAAGGTCCTACTCAGTTCCAGCATTCTCTGGTTCAAGGTCCCTGCCAGCTGCGATAGCCTCTGTTGTAAAATTCTACCCAGCCAATGACTCAGTTTATAAATTCTAACGATGCTTTGACAACTCATGACAAATCGTGCTTTCTAAATCACAGATAGCATTACCGGGACCCTTCAGGAGAAACCATCCATCACCTACAGTCTTTATTTGAAGAATTTCAGGGAGTGAGCCCCACCACCCACATCCCAACCCGGGCGATGCTGATTTAGAAAGCCATAAGGGAGTTGGCTTTGGAATGCTTTTCTGTGATTTCGTCACATCTTTAACTCCAGCATGATGGCTTCTCCGGCTTCCCAATAGTGGTAATGAGAGCCCCACAGCCGATACCTTCACCTCCTGTCCCAGACAACTGTGCCTACCATCTGTTGGACCGTCACCAAGCTTGTCTGCAAACGAGGCTAATTAGTGAGTCCCCCCTGCATCACACTGAGGCTGGCTTTGTCTGGGGGTCTGGTGTCAGCCCTGCCAAGCCTTGTGCAAGGACCCCCAGAGCTCAAAAACCTGCTAGGCTCTGTGAGAGGAAGCAGGGAGCCTCTCTCTCAAGCCACAGGACTAGACAACAAGGGGGCATTGCAGAGGGAGCTCTGGACCTCACAGTCAGGGGGCTCAGGTTCTAGATCTGCTCTGACACTGTCCAGATATGGGAAGGGGAGAATAACTCACTATTCTGACCCTCTACATTTGTATCAACAAGAGAGTGAAGACTTGAAGAACCTCTGTGTTTAGGTACTCTCCATCCTGTTCAACTACAATGTCAATAATCTTAATTTCCTGAACTCTGTCTGCCTTTTACATATTTTCTCACCTTTGTCTGGGTTGACATATAATTTCTCTCACCCCTTAACAGGGACCCTGATTGAAAATCTGTTTCAGACACTTAATAGCTACATTATCCTGAGTAAGTCTTATAATCTCTCTGAGCCTCTGTTTCCTCAATGATACATTGGGTAGAATAATTGTGTCTTTTTCCTAGGCATATTGTGAGGAATCAATGAAATCTTGCTTCTTCCCTTGGAGGATAGGTAGTGCTTTAATCCCCCAGATCTCTCTCTGAGTCTTGGTTTCCTCATCTATGAGTCGATTCCTACTTTACCCAACTCACAGAGCTTCTCTGAGAGCATCACTTGATCAATCTCAAAGCACCCTGCAAATGGAAACGATTATGATGGTGAGAGGATTGTGCTAGCTATTTATTCAGGGTCAAGATAAAATAAAAGGATCCATCATTAGATTGTAAGCTCCTTGAAGGCTAGACTATTTCATTTTTTGTTTTTTGTTTCCTTATCCCCAGGATCTAGTAGGGTGCCTAGTACACAATAGACACTTCATAAAGTCTTATTGATTGATTTATTAATTGAATTGTCACAAATGTCCCATCCAATCCCATTGTATAGTTAGATACCTTAATTTAGATAGTTTAGAACCTTAACCTAGAATTCAGCATCCTTGGACTTTCTATTTTCTATTTATCAGCTGAGTATAATTCCTATCAGGTTCTGTAATACCTAGTTTCATCATTTGTAAAGTAATAATAAGAATTTGCAATATATTTCTATAAAGCTTAAAGTTTGCAAAGCATTATACAAATATTACCTGATTTGATTTTCATAACAACTCTGCATGGTAAATGCTATTAATATTCCCATTTTACAGATGGGGAAACTGAGGTAGACATAGGTTGAATTACTTGCCCAGGGTTACACAGCAAGGAAGTATCTGAGGCTGAAATGAACTCAGAGATCTTCCTGACTCTAGGTCCAGGACTCTATCCACTGTTCTGGAATGATTGTTAAGCCTGTAATAGCTCTGAATTTCTATTTTCTGTGAGTAAAGAGAGAAAATGAGGCTAGATTGGACACTCTTTGGTGAATCCACATTGCTGTGCAAATTGACCTTCTCTAAGGATCAGGTGATCTCTCTTCCATGTGACAACTTTCTTATACTTTGTCAGAGCTTTCCATCTCCCTTTCCTCACCCAAGCCTGCAGCACCTGGTATTACTTCGAGGTAGAGTTTACAAAGGTGCTAACCAAGCTCTATTTTGTTCAGGTTTGAGATCAGGCATAATTGAGGTACTGGGGCCTTATTCTGAGCTGTTTGCTCATTTATTTTTTGATGTAAGATGGTTTATTAAAACTAAAGCCCATATGCAGAGGCTTGAGGAAGTCACATTTTCTTTTACTACACATTTTCAAGAAATTTAGCAGTCCTATTTTTAAGGCAGTCCTAAGACATAGAATTGTAGAGTTCAGAATTCAAAGGGAAACTCAAAGTCACTTAGTTTTACCTCACCAATATGAAGATTAAAAATTCCACGATAGTGGATGATTGTGACTTGCCTATTAAACTGACTCTTCTTGAGTGAAGGAATAATTTTTTGCCTTTCTTTGTGTGAACAGCACTTGGGAGAGTACCCAGCATATAGTAAGTGCTTAATAAATGCTAATTGTCTGACTAGCTGCCCATATAGCTCAGAAACATATTTTTCATTTTACTTGTTAATTCTCTTTAAAGTTTTATCATCTCTGAACACTGATACACAAGGGAAAGAACACTAGGTTTGGGTGTTAGAAGCTGTGAGTTCCAATGCTGATTCTGACAGTAGAAGCTGGCCTGATTGTAGTGCTGAATCTGGGCTGAGCTCTGAGCTTTAAGTGTGGAAAAGGCTACCCTATGGAAAAGAAATTGGACTTTTTTTTTGCCAATTGTTACCTATGCATCCTTAGGCAAGCCAATTAACCTCCCCAGAATTTTGTGAAGTGACAAGATGTGTTAGAAAGATCCCTGACAGTAGAGCCAGAGGATCTGTATTCAAATCAATCCTCTTGCATTCACCATCTGTGTAACTGGTCCTCCCTGGCCATCAGTTTCCTTTTCTGTAAAATGAGAGATTGGACTTGTTGGCCTCTGAACTCCCTTCCTGCTCTCTACCATGATCCTGTGCTTTTTTCTGTGGGATCTCAGGGAGACATCCTTTGTCTCTAGGCCTCAATCCCATTGATAAACATCATGGTATAGGTTCCCAGCTCTAAACTGATGGAGTAGTTTTCCTGCTCTAAATTTATGTTCCTTTGATCTGATGAAGTCACTTGACCTCCTTATCCCTACGATATGAAGCTATTGCATTAGGTTTTCTCTAAGTCAGTCTTAGATTTAAATCCTGTGATCCCACAAGTGAATCCGGATGTATATATTTCCATGGCCATCTCGTCATTTTACTTTATCAAAGACTCAAAACAAATCCAAAGGCAATCACTGTTCTAATTACTCACACTGCTGCCTGCTCCTAGGAGAGCAGATTTGTCTTCTTCCTTTCCGCCTTTGTTCTGATCTCTGGAACCGGGTTTGAACTTGACTTTGGGATCAGCAAGACAGTTGAGAGCTGGCAGATTTTCCCCAAATTGCCTTCCATGATGGGGTACCAATGGCCCTAGCTCAGGCTGAGCTTTAGTTGTTGTGTTCTCCTTCACCTGGCTGAAAGAAGACAATATTGGTCTTGAGTGCTTAAAGAGGAAGGGGAAGTAAATAGTGCCCTGAAGAACACAGTGGAAGTATCATCAACTATCAGAAATATCAAGGGACATGGGGGTCCTCCTGAAATAAACAATTGTTGTTTGCTCTGTGGACTATTTAATTAGAAGTCACACTACTATTTTCTCACATTGCATTTTTCATTTTGTAAAAAAAGAAAGAGAGAAAAAGGAAGGAAAGATAGAAGGAAGGAAGGGAAGGAGGGAGGGAGGGAGGGAGGGAGGGAGGAAGGAAAAAGGGAGGGAGGGAGGAAGGAAAAAGGGAGGGAGGGAGGAAGGAAGAAAGGAAGGGAAAGAAAGAAAGAAAGAAAGAAAGAAAGAAAGAAAGAAAGAAAGAAAGAAAGAAAGAAAGAAAGAAAGGGAGGGAGGGGGGAGGGAGGAAGGAAGGAAGGAAGAAGGGAGGGAGGGAGGGAGGAAGAAGGAAAGAAGGAAGAAAGTAAGGGAGGGAGGAAGGAGAAAGGAAGGAAGGAAGGAAGGAAGGAAAAGAAAGGAAGAAAGAAAGAAAGGAAGAAAGAAAGAAAGAAAGAAATACAGGAAGAGAGGAAGGAAGGAAGGAAGGAAGAAAGGAAGGAAGGAAGGAAGGAAGGAAGGAAGGAAGGAAGGAAGGAAGGAAGGAAGGAAGGAAAGATGGAAGGAAGGAAGGAAGGAAGGAAGGAAGGGAAAGGAGGAAGAGAGGAGGAAAGGAAGAAAGACACAAACCATTTTCCCTGTTTCTTGTCATTTCCAATAAGATATCAGTCTAGATTTCTAAAGAGGAATCATATTTCTTCATTAAAAGTAAAAGCCTAGAAGTTATTTGCAATCTTTGTAACTGGAGAGGGGAGGAAGTTAAGACAGATTACTGGTAGTTGGCCCTTTCCCCAGCTCTCCTTCCTTGTTATTTTCCAAGCTGTGTATTTCTCTGAGACATCCTCTCCTCAGGCTGAAATGAGAAGGGAAGAGTATCCCTTGAGCCCAAAGATGCCTTCCCCTTATTAGGAAGACCAGTGTAAGTAAAAGCAAAAGTTTGGATTTCTTCTTTATAAGGGGTGCCACCCTTTAATAATTTCTATAAACCTTTGTAGATTCTAAGAAGTTCACCTAGAAATAACCCAATGAGGTAAGTGGAACAAATATTATTATTCGTGCTTTATAGGTGAGGAAACATTTCACTGCTCTAATGACTTCCTCACCTTAACACAGCAAGGAAGGGAATGGAACCCAGATCTTTTGACTTAAAGTCTGATAATCTTTCCACTGCCCTGAACCTCATAAACAGAATTCATGCCAGGCTGCACTCCCATAACTCACTAAAGCATACAATAGTTGACTTGTAAACCTTGAGGTGCTATGTAAATATGAAGTATTAGAATAATAATTATTCTTATTATTAACTGTTATCATAGTTTCATTTCAAATTCAGAAATTCTATCAGTAAACCAAAACCAGACCATTACCCCCTTTATAGGAAAAGTGTATTCTGGGAAAGTTGGCTGTAAAATGAATTTCTGTAAATTGAATATAACTGCTACTCATTAAAAAGACCAAAAATATATTCTCATTATAACACTTTGGTCCCAAGACATTTTTAAAGCATACTTAAAAACATAAGCTAACCTTTTTAAAATAACCAAAAAATCATTTTCAGATTTTAAAACATTATTCAAAATGAGTCACATGAACTTAAACAATGTGACACCTTTAAGTCAATGAATCAATCCACAAGCATTTAATAAGTTCATTTAGGGTTAGATTCCTGAGAGGTCTTCTTTGTTTTTGCCAGGCTGATTTTCCTTCTATTTAGAACTGAGAGTGGCTCTCCATGGCTTAGAAATCCCCATTGATTCCCACTTGCTTGCTGATTAAACCCTAAACAAGTATTCAAAGCTCGTCACAGAGGCAGGAACTTGAACCCAGGAATACCAAATGGGTGCTATACAGAATAGAAACCAAGTCAGGAAAATTTGAATTTCAGTCCAGCTTCACACATGTACTAGTTTACTCTGGGCAAAGCACTTCCCTTTAGCTGCCTCAGTTTCCACATTTGTAAGATAGGGCTAATAATGGCGCCTATCTCCCAGGATTATTATAGGAATAAAAATGAGATTAAATGTATAAAATGTTTTGTGTTCCTTAAAGTGCCATGTAAATGCTAGTTATCATTATTATAATCCAACTCTTTGATCCTGGGCATATCCCTTAATCTGTCTCAGCCTCAATTTCCTCATTTGAAAATGGGGATAATCATGCTTCCTTTTCTGGGTTATATTAAGAATCAAAAGAGATTATTACATGGAAATAGCTTCGCAGATCACAAAGTGCCTTGTATAATAAGTGTTGCTAATATTAATATGAACATTAATTAATTTACATGTGATATTCATATTAAAATCAGAAATTATCTGGGAGGCTGTGGTAAGTCACTTAGCTTGTTGGTCTCAATTTTCTCATTTGTAAAATGAGTTTGAAAAGGAAATGAGAGATCACTCCATGTCTTTCCCTAGAAAATCCCAAATGGGTGTAAAGAATCAAACATGACTAAACCACAATTGAAGATTATTCCTATGACCTTTGCAGTCTTGTCAAATACATGTGTGCAACTTTTCATAATTTGTTTGCAAGCTTTAAAGTTTGTTCATTTAAATGCATCATATGCTGTGAATGTGGATGGGGTCTACCCCTCTTGATCTCCCCATCATTGCCTATCCATTTTTGCCTTCACTCCCAATGTCCTCTGCTCCTGGAATACCATCCTCATGACCTTGGAAATTTAACTCAAATGCTACCTGTCCTGTAAGCTACCAGCTCCACTTTCCCCACCTTCCTCCCATCTTCATCACCAAAATCCTTATTCATGTTGCATGCATTTACAGGCAGCCATCCTTAGATCCAGGAAGACCTAGTTTCAGGATACTTGTGAGATATGGATTGTGTGATCCCTGGAAATTCACTAGAAACCATATTTTTCCAAGTAACAAACTCATAACATTATCCTAACAGCTAGCATTTATGTCGCCTTTAAAGGTTGCAAAGTGCTTTACATATGCATATGTTAGTTATTATTATTTACATCATCTCATTTGGTCTTCATAACAACCTTGCAAAGTAGGCAATGTTAATTTGATTCCCATTTTGCAGAGAAGGAAAGTGAGACTGAAAAAGGTGAAGTGACTTACACAGGATAATTCAGCCAGTACAGAAGACAGGATCTGAACTCAGATCTTCCAATTCCTTAGCCTGGCATTCAAGGCTCCCATTGTGCCTCCTGTGGGAAGCTTTCTGGCACCTCACATCTGAGAGGGATCTACCCTTCCTCAAATTCCTCACTTTATGTTCTCCCATTCTCTGGATGTATTTTGGACACTTTTCAGACTCCAATCTGTATTCTAGTGATTTATGCTAGAAATGTCATCCCTCCTCCTCTCTCCATCTTAGCATTTTCAGTTTCCTTCAAGTCACAGATCAAATGCCATTTCCTAAATGATGTCTTTCTTGGGCCCTCCAGCTGCTCACGTCTTCCCCATGGTTATTTTGGATTTATTTTGTATTCACCAGTTTGTGTAAATCTTGGTTTCTTTAACAGAAAGGAAGCTCTCTGAAGGCAGGGACTGTTTCACTATTCCCTGTTTGCCCAGAACAGATTGAGAACTTAAGAAACATTGGTGATTCATTAATTATGTGCCCGTCTCCTTCCTACTAGTAGTCCGAAAGTTCTTTGAGAGGAGGAATTTTTGACTTAACTTTATTGTGCCTTGGGTGACTTCTACCCAGCAGGTCACAGGATAAAGGAGCTAAGTTGGGCTCCTCCTTTCTAAATATAAGGAAATTTAGGGCAATAGAGGCCAAATTCAAGGGTATAAAATATAAACAAAAGTTTAGATCAAAACTGATCCCTTGACTCCAAATCTGTATGACTTTAATTCTTGCTATATCTAGATATCCCTTTGTAAAAGTTAAACTGATTTTAAATTGGCTAAATAAAACTGAGGCACAACTAGTGATGCTTTACAGTACAACAACAACAACCAAAAAAAAAAAACAGAATGGGAGCTTAAGGTAGTAAGCATTAGAGAAATGCCTTTCCAAATCCCTCAAAGATACTCCTGGAAACCTGTGGGAGACAGATAGCTTAGTTCTGCTATGGGAACTATCCTTATGAATAGAAATGAGATTTAGAGTGAGACACCTCAGATCTATAAAATGGTTTTACAACTTTTCCATCTTTTTGTCACATTGAAGGCCCTATGGACACAATATTTTAGACAAAGAGACAGAAGCCAGGCAGTTTTGGTTCCACCATCTTTCCTCACCCTCAGAAGAAGAATCTCACATAGAATTTGGCTTCCAGAATCTGAGATGTAGATGCCCATCTGCCAAAAGATTGCTGTTTAGTGATTTAATGATTAAAACACACACACACACACACACAAACACACACACACACACACACACACACAATGAGCCCCTTTATACCTTCAGAATAAATTTGTTTTTAAATAACAGCACTCTTTTAAAAAAAATGAGGGAGGTGGATCATGGTGCTAGTAGCATGCAAAAGCCTCCCCAGCTCAGAAACTGCCTGTGTCTGCCATGAAAATAACCAGTTTGAGAACATCACACAGTGTTCTTCACAATCTCACAGTTCTCATTGCTGCTGTCTCTATGCTCCTGTCTAACTTGACAAAAAGGAGTGATTACAGCTTCAAAAGATTAAAAAAGCAACAACGAGACCTATTGGAAACAGAGATGCACCAACTTTTCCACAGTGATGGACAGCTGCCTTGGTCTTGAGAAGAGCAATGAAGGAGGAGGATGAAGATGTCAGATTGAGAAAGGACACCCTTCCAACTGCTCACCAGCCCACTTGACCTGACTCAAACCTTCCAGCAAATCGGACCTTTTTAGCATTGCCTATCTGCAGTGTGGGTTGTAGCTATCAAAAGGACCCAGGCACACCCTGCGCACATAGAACATAAAACTTGGAAAGGTCTAGGTGGGGGCAGCAAAAAGGTCACCAGATGCCACCTTAAAGGTCTGCCAGCTTCGGCAAACACTTCTGTCACCAATTTCCAACTGCCCCCACTAATGCACCCAGTGCCTTCTGGAATAAGAATGATATTCCTGCCAAAGCCTGGAATTAGGATCTAATTTCATCATGTAGAAGGGTGAAAAGGCATGGGTGGAAATTGTGAAAGGGAAAATTAGGGCTTTTTGTCATGAAAAAGTCCTCAAAAATTAGAGCTTATGAAAGAAGGTGTGGTTTTAAGAGAGAGTGGATTTTCCCTCAGTGGAGGTCTTTAAAGTGAAGGCCAGGGGATTAGTTCTCAGGGATGTCCTGGTAGAGATTCCATTTGGGGATATGGAATGAACTGAATGCCACTGACCTTACTTTTACTTCTCAAACTCTGGGATTCAGTCCTTGCTGTTTTTTGGACTGGGTAAAAGATAATCTGAACACCTATCCTTTCTTTAAAAGAAAAAAAAAATATATATATATATGCATATATATATATACACATATGTGCTTGCATTATGTGTATAGAGGTATACATTAGTGTGTGCTTATAATAATTCGTATCTATATCTATATGTATGTATGCCTTTATATATATATATAATGTATATATATACATATATATATCACTTTGGATAAGGCCTGATAAATAGTAGTGCTTAATAAAGGCTATTTGACTTTGTCCAAAGTCTCTCAGGGTCCTTCATCGGAATAGCAGTGATCACTGTAGAGGATCTGACACTTAGTAGGTGCTTAATAATGATTATTTGGCTTTATACAAAGTCCCTCAGGTTCCTTCATTTGGAAAGCATAACATTACTTGATATGAACTTATTCTGTAATTATTCTCTGGAGGGTTTGGATGACATCACTTGATGTGGACTTATCTATTAGATCATTTATCTATTAGATTAGACCACTACTTCCTAAATTGGCTCACTTTATACTATGGGATAACCCTACATATAAGAAAATTTTCCTTAACCTCATAAATAACTTCTAATGGCTCCTGATCACTGAGTCCAAGAAGAACACTGGTATAGAGATGGTACAGTGGATAGAATTGGACTCAGCATCAGGAAGACCTGGCTTTGGTTAAAAGAGTGATTGTACTCTGAGAAGTTTGGATGAAAACAGGAATTTAGTTTGAAATAAGAAATTCCCATAGCAAGCAGATATATAACCAATATTGCTAGTCATGACCTAAAAGGAAAACAATTGGGAGGAGAAGACAGGAAATCCTTTGGATCTTCTTTCCACCTTGAATAGAAGACCTTGTGAACCTTAAAAAGGATGGAAGGTTTTAGTCTTTTCGATGGAAATCCTTATAGTATCCTTGGAATAGCACTGGGTGGTGGAAGCATCTGCCATTTGTGAACTAAAAATAAACTAGGTACGATAAAAAGAAAGCTTTGAAACTCTACAAAGAGTACCCCCAAAAAAGCAATATCAGGGAAGTTCATGAGAATCCAAGAAAGGAGAAAAAATGCTTTCCAGCAATGAAGACCTATAAGTTACCATTATGTCTTGGATTTTATGTATACTTGTGGGGAAGTAAGCCCCTTGTTTGAGAAAGAAGGTGAGGGGGACTTACTTTGTACTCATTTTTATTACTTACAAACTTATTAAATACACGATTCCAAAAGCTAATTAAGTCTGCTAGCTAGCTAGTTGATATAAATAGATAATGGAAAGAGCACATCGACAGGGGCTCATGAGTTATAATGGAAATAAACAACCATCATTAACCTCTCAAAGTTATTTCTAAGCTCAGGGTGTAAATGGGACTCAACTTACTGTTGGGAGAGTTGAGAGAGTAACTCTAGAGACAATGCCACACATGCAAAATAGAAAAAAAAAAAAATCAAAGGCCAGAAATTGAGAGGAGAACAAGTTAACTTGATTGTGATGTTAATTTGCTGAGTTTTTAAACAATATATGAATCTACTCAGTTTCTTGATTTTCTTATCTACAAAAATGAGGTGACCTTCAAGGAAAATTGCTTGAAAATAAAAAATAAGGGCATTTTTATATTGTAACCCTTTTAAAAATAAATTTTAAAATGAATCTAAAATTAAATTCAAGCAACATTTAGTAGGCACTTATTATAGGCAGAGCAAGCATACTCAAAAACCTTTTTATGTTGTCAGTGTTGTATGTCAGGTAACCCTAAGCTTGTACAAGATATGTGACCTTGGAAAAGCTATTTAAACTCTGAAGTAGATGATATCTGATATCCTCCTATGGTTCTATTAGTTTTTGATCTGAATTCAATTTTTAGCCTCATATAGTTCCTGGGCTTACAGTCTAGAAGGATGAGACAGAATCCCAATCTGGAGATCTCTGAGTGTAGAAACTAGGAAGGATTATAAGTCTGTTCTATGAGGTTTAATAATCATCTCTTTACAATTGATTCCCAGATCTATATATCTACCTCCAGTATGTTTTTTGAGATCTAGTCCCATATAAGCAGTAGCTTACTGGGCAATTCTATCTGGATAGCCTATAGATATATCAAGATCAATTTGTCCCCAATAATAAAGAAATTTATTTGAATCGATAAGTCCTCAAAGAAAGAAAGTATAGAGAAGACATAAGACAGATCTTTAGGGGATAGCTATATTTAAGGAATATGATACAGATCATGATTCAGCAAAATAAACTGAATTAGGCAGGAAATAAAGATAGATTCTCTCCATGTACCTGATTCCAAACCTACTTCTTGCCTGAAAATCCTCTCCTTATCCCCAATACTCATTAGTGTTAGAGGTACCATTATGCTGTGAGTGATACAGGCTTATAACCTCAGTTGCATCCTTGATTCCACACTTATTCTACATATCTAATCTATTTGCAGTTCTAATCTTTATATCTTCACCCATCTCTTGTATTTTTCCTTGTTTCTCCATTTCCAAAGTTCCTAACCTAGTCCAGGATGCAATCACTTCCTACCTGGACTACAACAATAGCCCAATAGAGGGTCTTTCCGCCTCAAATGTCACTTCCGTCCATCCTCCATTTAACTGCATTTAGAACTCAATGTAAAGTTCATGGTCAAGAAATAAGCTGTAAAAATAGGCAAACAACAAAAAACTATGTCCATAAAAAGCTAATATGGTGGCAGGGAAGACCAAGACATAAACTCTGAAGGAGACAACAATGTGAAAACCCAAAAGCCTTAAAAATGCTAATTGGACACAAGCCATTAACAATTCTTACAAGAGTTAAAAAAATAGATATTTAGTGGTAGGAAAAATTGGGAAAGAAATGTGAGTGATAGAGGGATACTATGAAAAGAGAATTAATAGTGTGAGGAAAAGAGATACAAAAATACTGAAAAAAATAATACCTTAAAAACATGGTAAAAGAGACATGAAAATTCACTGAAGAAAACTATTCCTTTACAATTAAAATTGGGCAAGTGGAAGCCAATGAGTCCATGAAATATCATGAAACAATATGAAAAAATGAAAAAGGAGAACGAAATGTGAAATATCTCATTGGAAAAACAACTGATCTGGAAAACAGATTGAGGGAAGATCATTTAAGAATTATTGGATTACCTGTAAACTATGATTAAAGCAAAAAGAACCTACATATCACATTTCAAGAAATTATAAAGGGAAACTCCTTCAATCTTTTAAATACAAAGGATAAAATATAAATTGAAAGAATCCACCCAACACCTCTTAAAAGAGTTTCCCAAATGAAAACTTCCAAGAATTTTAGAGTCAAATTCTAGAACTTCAATGTGAAAAAGAAAATATTGCAGTCAGAAAGAAACAATTCAAATATCATCATGGAATTACAGTCAGAATCACAAAAGATTTTGTAGCTTTCATGTTAAAGGACAAAAGGGCTTGGAATGATATTCTGGAAGGTTAAAAAAAAGTAGGACTACAACTAAGAATAATCTATTTTACAAAACTGACTATAATTCTTCCGAGGAAACAAAAGGATATTTAATAGAATATAGGACTTTCAAATATTCTTAATGAAAAGACCAGAACTGAGTAGAAATTTTGATATTCAAGCACAAGACTCAAGATTAGTATAAAAAGTAAACATGAAAATGCAAGAGAAATTATAAAAGAGTCAACAAAATTAAAATGTTTACCTTCCTATGTGGGAAGATAATACATATAATTCCCAAGAACTATCATTATTAGGGCAATTAGAAGCAGTCCATATAGATAGAGGAGATGAGACTGAGTCAATTATGTTGGGATGATTTAAAAAATAATGAAGGGGTGAGAAAAAGAAGTGAGATTGGGAGACAAACAAAGGAAGAGGTAGAATGGGGGAATTATCTCCCCTAAAAGAGACACATAAGGGGGAAATGAGGGGCAAGTATCAGACAATGCTTGACCATCAATCTTATCAAAATTGGTTCAAAAAGGAAAGTACACACACTGTTGGGCATCAAAATCTATCCTATCCAATAGAAAAATTGGAAGTAAAAGGGATAAGAGAAAGAAGGGGATGATGAAAGGAGGGCAGATTAAAGAAGACAGTGCTCAGAGGCAAAATAGACTTTTAAGGAGGGACTAGACAAAAAAAGAAAGAAAAAAAAAGAATAAAGTGAAAAATAGGATGGAAGGAAATACATAGTAATTATAACTGTGAACAGGAAGGGCATAAATTCACCTATAAAATGGAAGCAAAGGACTGAATGGATTAAAAACTAGAATACAACAATACATTATTTATAATAGAAACACTTGAAACTGAAAGATACACAGATAATTAAAATAAAGAGATAGAGCAAAATCTATTATGCTTCAGTCAAAAAAAAAAGTCAGGGTGGCAATTATGATTTAAGACAAAGGAAAAGCAAAAAGAAACCTAAATAAAAGAGATTACCAGGGAAACTACCTTTTGATGAAATTAAATGGACAATGGAGTATCAACATGGACAATAAAATGATATGAAGTATTTTTACAGCAAGTTTCTGTGATAAAAGCCCTTTTGCCTGAAATACATAGGGAACTTTGTAAAATTTCATTTCATAATTGATAAATTGTTAAAAGATATGAACAGAACAGTTTTTAGAAGAAGACATAAAAGTTATATAGTCATGTGAAAAAATCTCTAAATTACTATTGATTGGAGAAATAAAATTAAAACAACTCTGCAGTAGCATTTTACACCTATCAGAAATGACAAATGCTAGATCAGATGAAGGAAAATAGTTCAAAAATTAAGTCTTCATAGATTTGCGAATTGGTCCAATCATTCTAAAGAACAATTTGAAATTGCCTAAAAGGCTATAAAACTGTAAATACCCTTTGATCCAGCAATACCACTAGGTCTGTACCCTAAACAGATCAAAGGAAAAAGAACTATTTCTACCAAAAATATTTATGATACATGATTGTGATGGAAAACTATTGTGCTATAAGAAATAATAAGGGTGGGGGTGGTTTCAGAAAATATGGCAAGGCTTATATGGACCGATGCAAAGTGAAGCGAATAGAACCAGTAGATGATTCTCTATAATAACAGCAATGTTGTAATGATAATAGACTGTGAATGACTCAGCTATTCTCATCAAGACAGTGATCCAACACAATTCCAGAAAACTTATGTTGAAAAATGTGAGCTATCCCCAGAGGGACAACTGATGAACTCAGAGTGCAAATTTAATTATACTTTTCTTGCTTTTTTCTTCCTTTTTGGTATGATATGGCCAAAAGGGAATTATATATTCCATGATTATTGCTTATCATATTGTTTGCTTTCTTATTGAGTAGGGAAAGGATGAGATAGAGAAAGAGAATTTGAAACTCAGACTTCTGAGAAATTTTAATTCAAGTCTTAATTTAAAAGAATGCTAAAAATAAATATATTTTTTTAAAGAATCACTATTAAAAAGAAGAAAAATGTTTTATTGTTTTCATATATATCCTTAGTTCCTAGAGTGATAGGGGAGATCCGCTGTATAATACAAGTTGAAAAGAATTTTTCTGTGGATGATGAAGTCCTCCAGATGCTCCTTTTTGTAGACAACACTGTTGCTGGTTACATCAAATCCAGGAGATATAATAACATCTGCTCAATAGAACAAAAAGTAGCATAGCATACTGGAAAGAGAATTGTTCTCAAAACCAGGAAGACCAGGATTCAACTACTGCATCTGAAAGATACTTACTAGGTAACCCTAAGCAACTCAACCATAGTCATCTCTCTAAGGCTGCAGGTAACAGAGAAGTGTCAAGTTGCATTGGCAGAGGAAGTTTCCTTAACTGAGAAATCATGAAGGGATGGATCCAGTCCTTTTTCCTCAAGAGAACAGGAATGTAGACATATACCTCAATGTCAAAATTAAGGACAAAAGGTTTGCAAATATATATTTTAAAAGGGGCAGATATGACCATAGCATGTCCTCCCTCCCCATCTGCCATACCAGATAAACTCTAGTGAGTAAATTTTTTTATTTATTTATTTTAGCATTTTAAAGTCTTCATAACCTGCTCACTTCCTATTTTTCCAGTTCTTTTGTGATGAACTGACATATCCCAAAAAGAATGCTTCGGTGAAGTTTGGGAAATTATAAAAATGAAAAATATCAAAAATTCCATGCTCCCTGCCTCCCTCTCCTTCCCCTTCAAGCCATTGAGGAGATGAAGTTTCATGTCACTAGTTAACATGAATGGGATTCTCAGGTTATACCGAGGGGCTCAAATGTCTTAGTGCAATTTTAAGCTTTAATTATTTTACTAGATTAAAGCTTTACAAAGATGATAGGTAGATAGATAGACAGATAAAAAGACAGACAGGCAGACAGAGATAGGTATAGATGGATAGATGAGTACATCTATAGATGGACCTTTATACTGATATGCGTATATAGGTATTTGTGTATCTATATATTTATCTATCTGTATGAGCTTCTCTCTCACTGTCTCTGTCTCTGTCTGTCTCCCTCTCTGTTTCTGTCTCTCTCTGTCTCTCTCTCTTTTCTCTACTTATCTATCTATATTTGAGGACTCCTTCATCTCCCAAAATTATTTAATGACTCATTATTAGGTTCTTCCATCCAGGTTTAACACATATTTCAAACTACCAACTTACGTCTTCGGCTTCTCCACCAGGAATCGGTAATGTTTGCTCCCGATAATTTTCACCACCGTCTCAGGTATTGGAGCTCTCCGATAGGGGGTGTCCCAAGAGGAAGCCATGACTTTCTGGAATGTTCCCACTAGACACCTACAGCCCTGTCCTTGGAACTCTGCAGTCTGGAGCTTCAAGACTTCGAGAAGGCCAGCATGGGGCTGCTTTCTCTCCACTGCAAAGAAGAAAAGCTAGGGTTAACCGCACAATTCCAATAAAGGATGTGACTCTCTTTTGCCCACGGCCATCCAAAGCCACTTGGAATGGAAGGAGCAGAATTTTGAGTCAGAGGAGCTGGGTCCAAACATTTCCTACTTGTACTAGTCTTGGGCAACTTACTTCTCTCTGGGTCTTAGTGGTCACTTTTGTCAAAAGAGAGACATGAGCTGGAGATGATATCCAAGGTTCTTGCCTGCTCTCAATCCATGATGATACTTCATTTCATTTAATTAGGGAAAACCCCAAATATTACTTACTAGCTAGCATGTGTAAGTCAGAGAAGTAGCACAATGTCTCTGATAAACATCTGGGACCCAACTTGATGACTGCTAGCGGAATGATCATGGGAGATTCAAATGGCTACTCCAAGACTCACTTCTTTTAGGAATAAAAGGAGGGGACAAGACCAGCAGCCCTTTAGAGCCACCTTAAAGGCATGCCTACTTTTAAAGTTCTTCTTAACTCAGGAAGTAGATGTAGGTAGGGGTGGGGAGTGGGCAGAGGAAGATTCATAAAGCTCCCATGTCTGTTCCTAAGTAAACATTATAGTAAAACTAATATCAGCTAAGGCAGACCAGGGACATGTTGGCGGGTGTTGCCAAAGGAAATATAAAGGTCATTTCCACCACCGTTTTGCCAATGAAGATACTGAGGGTCAGAGAGTTGTTTTGCCAAAGTCACAGAGAGAGTAAGCAGCAGAGTTGGGGTTTGGATGCAGGTGCATTGATTCCAAATCTCACCGTCTTCCCATTTTAACCCAGTTCTTTCTACTTTCCAAACTATCCAGTTTTGACTGAAAACTTCTCATGGTGGGGCATAGTGGAAAGAACCCTCCATTTATAGCCACAAAGCCTGAATTCAAATTCTCCCTCTCCCACTTTCTTCCTAAATGGTTTTGCCAAGTCCCAATCTTTACAATCCTCAGTTTTCTCCTCTATAAAAAATGGAAGGCTTGGACTAGATGACATCTGAAAGTCTTTTCCAGATTTAAAATATAAAATTATGATTCAGGATTGAAAATAAAAGGCTCGGGTCTCTCTGAACTGGTTTCAACTTTCATTTAAAGTGTTTGTCTCCTCCCTCTTCTAGACTGCCAATCCCCCTCTAGTTTAGCACCTGATTCCATATCAATCAATAAACATATTGTTATACCCACTTTTTTGCCTGGTGAAAGAAAGGAAGGAAGGAAAGAAGAAAGGAAGGAAGGAAGGAAGGAAGGAAGGAAGGAAGGAAGGAAGGAAGGAAGGAAGGAAGGAAGGAAGGGAGGGAGGGAAGGGGGAAGGGGGCAAGGGGGAAGGGAAAACGGAGGAAAGGGGGAAGGGGGAAAGGAAATAAAGAAGGAAGGAAGGAAGGAAGGAGGGAGGGAGGAAGGAAAGGGAAGGAGGGAAGGAAGGAAAGGAAGGAGGGAAGGAAGGAAGGAAGGAAGGAAGGAAGGAAGGAAGGAAGGAAGGAAGGAAGGAAGGAAGGAAGGAAAAAAAGAAAGAAAGAAAGAAAGAAAGAAAGAAAGAAAGAAAGAAAGAAAGAAAGAAAGAAAGAAAGAAAGAAAGAAAGAAAGAAAAAGGGCAGTTCTTGCTCTCAAGGAGTTCCTTATCTAATGGAGGAAGCAACCAGAAAACAAATGCATACAAACAAGCTCCATAGACAGAGTATCAATATGAGTGGGAAGGCTCTGGAACTTAGAGGGGTTATCCTGTAGAAGAGAGAATTTAGTTGCGACTTAAGAGAAGCCGGGGAGGTCAATAATCAGAATATTCTAAGAAGTGGGGGGGAGGCGGAAGGGGAGCAGCCAGAGAAGATACCTGGAGCCCAGAGATGCAGTATCTGGGGGGGGGGAGGGGAGGTGGAACAGCCAGAAGGAGCCCAGGAGGCTTGGCTTCTAGAAAAGAATTCCTTTAAACCGGGGAGCCTTTAGAACACTGCCAGGAGCTGTGGGGAGGGAGGGGGCAAAGTGCAGAAAGCCACTGTTCGCGTCCCAGGAGCTGGCTCTCTCCAGATGTTCCCCAAAGGTTTTCTTGGGGAACTTTTGATTTCTCGAGGAAATTCTCTACCATTGGAGTTGTTAGAAACCAACTGAGAGTCTAAAAGTCTTCCTCAAAGTCTCGGACCCACAAGGACCAGAGGGGGAACATGGACTCGGGCCCCCAGATTCTGGCAGGCTCTCTTTGCGCTAAGCTACACCTCCTCTAAGCGCAAAACTCGCCCGGTCCCAGCTCCTCCCCTGCACCAAGGGGCTACCAAGGATCTCCAGGCGCTTACCTAAGCAAGTCTTGGCGCCCAGGATGCTCAGAGGAGAGTGGGTTCCACTTAGATTCCCTGGAGAGGTTGCAGCAGGTAGGAAGGTGCGGTCTGGGGGACTAGAGCCCTGGAGCTAAATGTAGGAGGAGAGGTGTGCACCAATCAGGTGAAGAGATTCACAGGAGACGGCAAACCCCGCCCCATTTCCTGGTTGCTAAGGACGCGGGAGCCCGTTGCTAGCCCAAACCGATCTCGGCCTAGACTACACCATCCCTCCCCCTCTCCCTCCCCCTGCGAGTCTGCAGCTAGGTTAGCCTTGAGTTCACTGCAGGGGGGCGCCCCGTTTGGTAGGGGCAGGGAGTAGAGAATCTTGGGATCAAAGATGGAGCAGGTGGGACCTTAGAAACTGGCTAGTTCGACTTCATTTTGCAAGTCTGCAACTGAGACCTACAAAGAGACTAAGGCACTTGCCTGTAGTCACACACAATCCAGGTCGGATTGAAATGGGGAAAGGCTTTAAAGGAAGGGAGGGAGGGATGGCTGTTCTAGTAGGCCTTACCCCAAAAGAAACTCTCCAAGGTATCTGGCAATGCTGCAGACAAGCCAGGAGCTCCCTAAATTTCTGCAGCCTCAGCTCCAGACAATTTCCTTTCAGCAGCTCCCCAGTAGGCAGTTGTCTTTGGAAAAGTAGAACAGCTTTTAGGTTGTTAGAGGGAAGTAGTACTGGGAAGTGGGGAAGGGGAGCTAGGGCAGGAACAACAAGAGCTGAGTGTCTCCTGCCTATCTCTAAGACCTTGGGCAAATAGGTTCTGAAGCTTCCTCCTGATTTCTCTTATCTTTGACTCTGAAGTAGCTATCCAGCAAAGGAACTATATTTGTACTCCTCTCCCTCCTCTTTGTTTTTGAATTTCCCTCATTATTATCAATTGTCCCAGCATAAAGCTCCCTCCTTTAGTTCCATAGCCTTCTTGATGATGTGTGCTTCCCCTTCACCAGGAGAACTTCACATGTTTGTGAGCCAATGTTCAAGATTTCTATACATATCTATATCTATATATACATATACATATATCACATATATCTATATCAATCATCAGTCCATCTGTTTATCATTTGACTATCATCTATCCAATTTTTTCTATGTGTATGTATGTATGTATATAGGTGTCTTGTCTCTGGGTTTATCTATCAATCTGTCTGTCTCAGCTCCCTATTTCATTGGCTCCCTGGGGTAAATAGATCAGGGAGCCAGTCATCCTTCACATAGGAGAAATGATCTCTGCTGAGCAAGCTGCAAGGCCTCTGTGGGCTTCTCTCATTCTCATTATTAGGTCAGTAATGAATAGCTTTAATATAATCTAGAGTTTTTTTTAAGAGCCATGGTATTTAAAAATCCAAGAAAGATATCTTCAGATTTATTTACTGGGAGCTAGAAAATTAGACATTCTGTGGACAGTGAAAAGAGAGTTAAACTTGGAAAGGCAAACCATGAATTGTGGTCTCTGATCTGCAGATTACTCCTACCAGAGTGAAGTTGGACACATCACTTTCTTTTGCTCCATTTCCAGGTTGTAGTCTAGTAAAATGAGAGGATCAGTGTCGGTGACTTTTAAGGTCCCACACTCATGGATTTGTGCTAAGAATGGACCAGAATGATCATTATTCAAATACTCCAGGATATTTTATAAATGAGGGTAAAGTAACTTCTAACAGTAGCATAGAAGTAAGTAGAAGAGGTAAGATTTGAATTTGAGTCTTTTGATACTAAAATCATCAAGCATTTCTTAAGTGCCTATTATGTACCAAGCACTATGTTAAGTGAAATGTGAAAATTGACCAAGTAGGAGACAAAGTAACTCAATTTCCCCAATTTGAGTCTTTGCCCACAGCAATCTTCCTTATTCAAGGCTCAAAGGGAGAGGCAGATAAACTCACAGAAAAAAAAATCAGAAAAAGGGGAGACAAAGACAGAAAAATAAATAAGCAGAAATAGAGAGAAACAAAGAATCAGAGAATGGAGCCAGAGAAAGACCAAGGGAGACAATGAGAGAAAGAGGAAAGAGCAAGAGACTTAAAACAGAGATAGTTCACACCCATTATAATAGAAAAATGGCCTCAGGTCATTTATCTCTATTCTTTATTGGATGTTGGTACATAATGCACTTCATCTTTATGAGTTACTTTTCTCCTCTGGCAATACAGTGTGCAGACCGCTGGCCATAGATTCAGATTTGGACTCAATGATTCCTGGATGTTGGCCTTTAACCTTTGCTTATGTGTATGTGTGTACATATATGTGTAATATACAGCTACATATATTAACACAAAGATATACACATGCATACAAACATAGATACTATCTTCTGAGTAGAATATAAACTCCTCAAGGACGAGTATTATTTCATTTTAGTCTACATTATTTAACTCATATCCTGGTTCCCAGTAAGCAATTAAGAAAGATCTGTTAATTGACTGGCTGATTGTTATGTGCAAGGATGGAGTGAGTGGGTACTAACACCACTGAATCATGGAACCCATAGAATAAAAATAGCTTTTTTTCTCAAATTTTTGTTGTTATTGTTCAGTCATCCAATTGTGAATCACTCTTTAGGACCATTTGGGATAAAAGGGGCATACCAGGCCTTTCTATCCTCCACTATCTCTCAACATCTGTCCAAGTTCATGTTCATTGTTTCCATAATGCTATCTCTCCATCTCATCCTATACCATCCCCTTTACCTTTTGCTTTTAATTTTTTCCCAACATCAGGGTCTCTTTAATGGAGATAATATTCTCATTATATGGCTAAAGTATTATTGAAGCTTCAACTTGAATATTTGACCTTCCAGAAAATGGCCTAAATTAATTTCTTTAAGCATCGAGTTACTTGATATCTGTTATCCAAGGGACTTTCAAATATTTCCTCCAGCACCCTAATTCAAAAGCAGTAATTCTGCAGTGCTCAGATTTTCTTATAATCCAACTATCATAAGCATACGTTGTTACTGGAAAAACAACAGCTTTGATCCTAGGGACTTTTGTCAGCAAGGTGATGTCTCTCCTTTTTAGTACGCTGTTTCAGATCTGCCACCGTGTTTCTTCCAAAGACCAGGCATCTTTTAATTTCATGGCTGCAGTCACTGTCTTCAGTGAATTTTGAGTCCACAAATATAAAATCCGACAGTTTCCATTTCTTCTTCATTTGCTAGGAAGTGATGGGATCAGTTGCCAAGATTTTAGTTTTTGTCATGTGAAGCTTCAAGCCAGCTTTTACACTCTCCTCTTTCAGCCTCATCAAGAAGTTTCTTAATTTCTCTTCACTTTCTGTGTTCCGATTGGCGTCATCTGTAAATCTGAGATTGTTGATATTTCTCTCAGCACCCCTAATTCCAGTTCTTGATTCATCTAGCCTGTCATTTCACACGATATACTTTGCATAAAATTAAATAAATAAGGTGACAATATAAACCCTTATCATATTCCTTTTCCAATCTTAAACCAGCCAGTTGTCCCATGTTTCTTTTTAACTGTTTGCTTCTTGGCCCACATACTGGTCCCTCAGGAAACAAGTAAGACAGACGATCTGGTCCTCCCATCTCTTTGAAGATTTGCCACATTTTGTTGTGATCCACACAGTCAAAGGCTTTGATGTAATCAAAGAAACAGAAGTAGATGTTTTTCTTTGCTTTCTTCATAATCCAGCATATACTGGCAATTTGGTCTCTAGTTCCTCTACTCTTCTGATAATTCTTAGTTCACACATCGCTGAAATCTGATTTGTATATACATAAGCATAATCTTTCTGGTGTTTGAAATGAGCATAATTGCTAAGTAATTTGAAGCTTTCTTGGTGTGGTCCTTCTTTAGGAATGGGATATAAATTCATCTTTTCCAATCCACTTGCTGCTATTGAGTTTTCCAAATTTGCTGGCATATTTAGTGAATCATTTTAATAGCATTAACTTTTTGGATTTTAAATAGCTCAGCTAGAATTCCAACTTGACCCAGTCCAGTCTAGTTCAGCATTGTATATCTCAAGCCTTGTAGTGGGAGCCAAGGATATGTGGAGAAATTGAAGAATATCCATTCTCATCCACACCAGCCTCATGATTTCTGCCAGTTCAGGTCATCAATGTCTTTCCTAAAATGTATCATCCCCTCCTTCTAGAGTACTTCCCTTTATGACCACAGCTTCCTGGAATTGCTGTCTTGTTCCTTTGATACTTAAATGGTACTTGCTTTGAAAGTCCTTCCTTGGTTTCTTTCCCAATAGTCTGATGTCTTCCCCCATCTCAACAACCCAATTCCCAATCAAGTTGCACGTTTTGGTATCTGTTCTGTATCTACTTTTTCAGGTACATGATTTCTGTCTCCAAAAGAAGGAAGTTCCCTAAAGATGAAGATTTAAAACAGATCCATTTCCTTGATTTTGTCTTAGTATCACCCATGTCCGACACGATTAATGACACACAGTAGACACATAACAAAAACATATTGATTTATTTATTGCAGGAACCTAGATCATAGATTGTTGGGAGAAATATCAGCAATCTTAGATATGCAAATGATGTCATTCTGAAGGCAGAAAGTGAAGAGGAATTAAGAAACTTCTTGATGAGACTGAAAGAGAGAGTGTAAAAGCTGGCTTGAAGCTTCCTATCTCAAAAACTAAGATCTTGGCAATTGATCCCATCACTTCCTGACAAATGGAGAAGAAATGCAAACAGTATCAGATTTTATATTCGTGGACTCAAAAATCACTGAAGACGGTACAGCCATGAAATTAAAAGGTACTTGGTCTTTGGAAGAAAAGCTATGGCAAATCTGGACAGCATACTAAAAAGGAGAGACATCACCTTGCTGACACAGGTCCCCACAGTCAAAGCTGTGTTTTTTCCAGTAACAATGTATATCTGTGAGAGTTGGATTACAAGGAAAGCTGAGCACTGCAAAATTACTATTTTTGAATTGTGGTGCTGGAGATTTGTAAGAGTCCCTTGGACAGCAAAGAGACCAAATCAATCACTGCTTAAAGAAATTAATTTAAGCTGTTTTCTGGAAGATCAAATGCTGAAGCTAAAGCTTAAATACTTTGGAAGGAACTTCAGAAGTCATCTAGCCCTATCCTTTTATTATGTTTTTATTTTTAATGTTTTGTAAATTTTTTATTAATTTTTTTTTCATTCCAAACATTATAATCACTTCCAATAAAAATAAAAAGTACCTCTCTATATACAAAGTAGAGAGAAAAAGAGAATTGTATGGAAAACTGTGACTCCTAAATATACTCTTTTCCCCAAAAAAAGTATATAGCAAATTTAATAAAAAAAACAAAAAACAAAAAAACAACTCTCCTACATATTTGTTTCCTTCTGATCTTTCTTTTGCTTTCACAAGTTACTTTTTTAAAAATAAAATGTTTCAATTATCTTCTTTTCTTTCTTTTGGCAACACTATTACTAGTTTCTTCTCCTTTATCATCTCACTATTGAAAAAGCACACACACACTTTTTGTAACAAATAAGCATTGTTGAAACAAATCCACATATGTGCTATGTCCAGAAATATATGTCTCTTTCTATGCTTTGAGTCCATGACTTCTCTGTCAAGAGGTAAACAACTAGCCTTCTCCATGGTTCTCTAGAGTCATGGCTGCTCATTTCATTATTCAAAATTTATGTCTTACAAAATTTTTTAATAACCATTATTCTTGTACAAATTGCTCCCCTGATTCTCTTCCCTTCACTCGGCATTAGTCTGTAGATCTTCTCAGGTTTTTCTAACACCAGATCTTTCAGTATTTATCACATGTATATACTATAATTTGTTTAGCCATTCTGGATTTGATGAGTTTCCCCTTCATTTTTAGTTCTTTACTACCATAAATCAGCAAATATGTTTACAGATTAGAGTCTCTTTCCTCTTTCTTGGATATCTTTTGGGTATAAGACTTGGGGTATATTTAACTTCATTTTATTATTGATTAAAATGTGGTGACTCATCTAAAGGCCTTATGGGTAGTAGATTCATAAGGCAGGATGTGAACCAGATTGTGTTTTTCCACTCTAACATGCTCTCCCTTCCGGCTCTGAGCTCATGGGATATAGGGAGAGAAGAAATCAAAATCAATTAATCCAAATTCCTAATCGGGGGTCCATGCCCTAGACTGTGAAAGGGGTCCATGATATCAAAAGGTCACAAATCTCTAATTTGGAAAATGAGGAAACTGAGGCCCAGAGAGGTTATTCAAATTATTTGACCTCAATAAGTATTAGCATTGAGATTTGAACTTCTGACCCAGAACTCTTCCTACTTCTCACAGTGACCTTCATCCTTCTTAACTAGCCATAGCATCCTCTTTTGGGATCTGCCACAAAGCTATTTATCTGTGAACTCTCTTGCTCCTGATTTATATTAAACCTAGTAAAGAAGTATCACAGTAAATTTTTGCTTCTATTGAACAGTGTGTTTACAGGGGCCTCCCTTAGAGGTTAGAACTTTAGATGATAAGTCACCAGAGAAAGATTTTGCAAAATCATCACTCTCCAACTCAACAAGGGATTTGGAGCTTATTTGTTTCCAAAATAAAAGAATTTCTTTGCCTCCATAATAAATAGGCAAAAAAAATATCCCTTCTCCTTCATATTGGTCATCAAACATAGCCTGGAGAAAAGGAGGCAATTGACTTCTGCATTCAGGTTTCATCTATCATGTCAACTCAGAATCCTTGTAATAAGAAGCTATAAGCTTTGACATATATATATATATATATATATATATGCATGTATTTATATACATACATATATGTGTGTATACATATATACATATACATGTAAAATGAGATATTTAATATAAGAGATCTTTCCAATTCAAATGGAAATTAGCCCAGATGTGCTGAACTACCTGGAATAGATCATAGGACCTTGCATTTATTTTTTAAAATTAATTTACTTTTAATACACATTGCTTTATGAATCCTATTGGGAGAGAAAAATTTGAGCAAACAGAAAACCATGGGAGAGAAAAAACAAAACAGAAAAAAGTGAATATAGCATATGTTGATTTGCATTCAGTCTCTATAGTTCTTTTTTCTGGATGCAGATAGCATTTTCTGTCTAAAGTTTATTGCTTTGGATCACTGAACCACTGAGGAGAACCAAGTCTTTCATAGTTGATCATGACACATTCTTGTTGTCATTGTGTACACTGTTTTCCTGGTTCTGTTTATTTTGTTCAGCATCAGTTTATGTAAATATTTCCAGGCCTTTCTAAAATCAGCTTGTGATCGCTTTAATAGAACAATAACATTCCATTACCTTCATATATCACAGTTTATTCATCCATTTCCCATTGATGGGCATCTACACATTTTTCCAATTCTTTGCTACCACAAAGAGAGCTGCTACAAACATTTTTGTACATATGGATCTTTTCCCCTTCTTTATGATTTCCTTGGGATACAGACTTTGTAATGGCACTGCTGAGTCAAAGGGTATGAACAGTTTGATAGCCCTTTGGCCATAGTTTCAAATTGCTATCCAGAATGATTGGATCGTTTCACAACTCCGCCAACAATGTATTAGACCTTGCACTTGAGGCAATCCAGATAATAGATAGACCAGAAGGTGTTTCTAATTTTTCAAATCAATAAAACCAGCATCCTTCTACAAGAGCAGCCATTCAAAAGAATTGATCTTGGATAAATGCCTTCACTCTCTTTGAATCTTCATCTCTAAAGTGAGGTGCTTAACTGGGATCATGGATGAAAGGGAATCAAGAAACCATCTTGTTCCCAGCCCTATTCATTTTAAGTCAAAGAAACTTAGCCCTATTAAGAAATAAATGACTTTCCCAAAGTCATATGTAATAGAAAATAGGGAAGCTGTGATTTGCCCCCATGTCCTCTGACTCCATTATAACATACTGATTCCAAAAAATTGTCCCAAACTTTCCCATCAATGTAAAGATTCTATTTTCTACGAGCTAGCATTCTATCTTCCAAGATTTCCCTTAATTTAACAACCTATAATTGGTTCAAACAGATGATTATCTAAGGTCCTTTACTGCTCTATCATTCTGGATCTGTAGTTTAAAAAAAGCACAAACAAATACCTGGATTCAAATCGCAGCATGGATACTTAGGAAAGTCACCACCTTTATTTTCACTTTATTTTCTCAATTTTAAAATAAAGGGATTGGGCTAAACTATTCATATGTTGTTGTTCTGATATTTTCCAGCCATTTCTTAATCTTTGTGATCCCATTGAGGATTTTCTTGGCAAAGATATTGGAGTGGTTTGCTATTTCCTTCTCCAACTCATTTTATGGGTGAGGAAACTAAGGCAAACAGAGTAAAATAACTTGCTTAGTGAGTGGCTGAGACTACATTTAAAACTCAGAAATGCCCCCTATTTTTCATATAATGTCCTATAATAATTCCAATTTAAATTTATGTAAGTAGTGCCTGGCAAATCGTAAACACTCAAATAATGCTTGTTGTCTAAGTGACTATGATACTAAAGCAACTGGTATCTCCTTTTATACATTAGCAAACTCAGATTTGTCATTCACAATCATACAAGCAGAAATGTCAAAGCCTAATCTTGAATCCATATCATCTCATTCCATGACATCGTCATGTTACCTGCCATATCGCTTTCTAAAATACTAATAATCTATTTTACCGTGTTTGCCTGTTCTAACTTCCTTCATATTCTAGTTTTCCATAATCTAAGACTCCCCCCAGCCCTGACACCTTGAGGTCTAAATTCCACATACTGATACTCTCTTTTTGCCTAACATCTGTTTTCCATTCTCCCCTATTTCTAATGATCTGTGATTCTTTGATGCTAATATTTATTCATTCGTTAGACAACCATTTATTGATTATTTATTGGGCTTATTTTAAGAATTGGCACCATATTCAACAAAAGGAGAAAGAAAACATGATTTTTGCCCTCAAGGAATGTCATCATAGTTGAGCAGAAGAGCCCCATCTATCATACATTAAGACAATCTAAATTTGAAAATGGGTATTTTATAGGAGATCCAATTGCTACTAGAAGAGAGATGGAAAGGTGAGGGGAGGTTTCATGGAAGAGGTGACACTGGAACTCAGTTATTGCTCCAAAACTTGCCTAGATATGATTTGTATTATATTTTTGTTCAGGAATTAGTGGTTACTGGGCTTCCTTCCAGCTCCTAGAATCTGAGATTTTGTGATTCTGTGTATCTTTGTAAAATTTTTCCTACATGTTCAATCTCTTTTAAAAAAATGAAAATTTGTTGCACTTTCCATTCCAATTTTTTTTTCCAACCTACATATGCTAAGCTAGGTGGCCTAGAGGATAGAACATGGGGCCTAGCATCAAGAAGATGAGTTCAAATCCGGCTTCAGACATTATAAACTCTGTGATCCTGTGCAAGAAACTGAATTTCTCTCTGCTTTAGTTTTCTTACCGAAACATGGTACAATAGTAGAACTAACTTTTAAGAACTGTCATGAGGATCAAATGAGAGAGTCACTTGGCAAACCTCGAAGTTCTGTATCCATGTTATTCCTCTGAATTAGTGATTCAAGGACAGTCTGTCCCTGAAAAGGCTTCATCTATAAAAGGTATATGGTCTCCTTTGACTTATCAACTCTATTTAAAATGCTTATCGAATATATATTCATCACCATCATATGCAGATAAGGGTTTTCTGCCCCTGTAGCTTGGAGATAGAGCTTTTCCAATCTGTTGTGTGTGCCACCTCTAAATGAGAGAAGTAGTGTTTACAGTTGCCTTATCCATAGTACATAATGAAAGAAACCTACCTACTTATTTTTGTAATCAGCCTCCTATTCTCCCCGGAGAAGAGCAAATTGGCGTTCGCTCCGGAGCGATGGCGGCTTTGTGGGTGCAGCTGATGCTCAGCGCCCGCACAGCTGCAATCTGACAATGGAAATCACCGCCCAGGAGGGAGACGTCCCTTGGCACGTTCGTAGCCTAAAAGAAGGGAGATTTTCATCCACTCAAGCAACATTTACCTCCTAGCATGCGGTCTGGCCTTGCTTCTTCGGGTGCATTTCTGTTATTCACCCTGGGGTCTACTTGTCTGCAAAGAAGATCTCTTATTCTCTCTATTGGCTCTAAATTCCCAGAGAATAGGCTTCGGGCCATATATGTCTCTGCATGTTCAGCTCTGAACGGTGTCGGGAAAACAGTAGAAACTCAAAAATGGTTGTTAGATTCAGCAGAATCTGAGAAATCTATGGAATAAATCATGCCCGTGCATTTATATTCTATCCTCCTCATATGTATCCATGTTATATGCATATATTTACCTATCTGCCTAGTATCTATATTATCATCTCTACATTTGTATAGCTATGTCTATCTTCCTAACTTCTCTCTCTACTATCTCTATCTAGAGAAATATCTATCTACCATGTAGAGCTAGCGTTGATAGGCATGAATGTGTATCTCCCAACCATCTCTATCTATCTAGTATCAATCTGTTCATCTACCTACCATCCATTTATCTCTCCCATCCCTGATTTTCTTTTTCTATTTATCTGTCTTTGTCTATCCATCCATCTATCCATCCGTCCATCCATCTATCTATCTCCATTTATCTAGCTACCTATTTGTCTGTCTGCCTAATTACCTACTTAATTATCTACCTATCATCTAGAAAATGAAGAAAAAATTGCATATTGTGTCAAGTTGTAAAGGTAAATAAAAGTTTCTTTGTGATCCCTGAGACAACAGAAATCCCTGGGATTTCCTAGACATTCATGGTTCAAATCTGTGCTTTAGAAAAATCATTTTGGTAGTTTTATGAAGGCTACACTGGAATGGGTAGATATGAGGCAGGGAGATCAATGAGGAGGTCATTGTGAGAAGTAAGAAAGGGCTAGAAGCTAGACATGTTGTGAAGGTAGAAACAGTAAAATCCAGTTGATTGGATGTCTGAACTAAAGGAAAGAAAGGAGTGAAGGAGGATGTGAATGTTATAAACCTGGGTGAGTGAGAAAATTGATGAGTTACAGAATCCATGGAAGGGAATCCAAGGTGCTCAGTTCTAAAAGAATCCTTAGTACAGGATTTGGATACAAATTCTCTCTAAAGCAAGGTCTGGCAATCCTGGAATGGCTTAACTGGTGAAGTGACTGTAAGTGTCCTTTCACTGAATATTTGTAGTGAAGATCTCTTAGTTTGGAGCTCTTTCTAAATCACAAGAAGGAGCTTTTCCATGTCTGTGGAAAAATTGTCAATGTGGATGTTATCTTCATTAATTTAGAAAAAAGGATATGAGATTAGAAGGCTCTCTAGCTATTGTGCTCCCTGTTTTATGTCCTGATGGGCTGGCACCCTCAGTAGTTATCCCTAGTCTTTTGTGTCTCCCAAGAAACAATGATGTGGGATCATCTTTCCTAACAACTAACTGGTTCAGGGACTGGCTTTGGTCCAGGTAATCTTTAGCTATTCTAATAGACTTTTATTGCCTAAGGTCAATCAATCATTCAACAAGGCAAGGCAGCAAGTATTTATTAATTACCAGGCTAAGTACTGGGAAGGAGGAGGAGGAGGACAAGAGGGGAAGGAAGAGAAGAAAAGGGAGGCGGAGAGACAAGGGAGGGGAAAGAGAGAGATGGGATACAGTTGCTATAATATCAATAATAAACAAATAGCACTTTAAGGTTTTCAAAGGGCTTTACATATATTAACTTACTTAATCCCCACAAGAATTCTGTGAAGTAGCTGTATCATAATCCCTGATGAAATATCCAAGAGATATTAAATGATTTCACCAGTGTCACATCACTAGCAAGTATCAGAGGGAGAATTTGAACTCAAGTCTTCCTGACTTTAAGGCCAGCCCTCTTACTCACAAGGCACAGGATCCCATAAGCCATTGTGTGTGGATGGCTTAGAGCCTGGGCAGGCTCTTGTTTCTATCTTGGTGGTACAGAAAGTGGTACTTGCAGTCAGGGAGAGCTGTGCTCAAATCAAGTCTCAGACATTACTACTTCTGTGACCCTGGGTAAATTATCTGCTATATCTTAATAGTTGCTTCCATTTCCTTAAATGGAAAATGGCAATAACCACACCATCCACTTATCAGAGTTTTTGTAAGAATCAAACGGGATATTTGTAAAGCATATAGCTTTTTAAGTTTATTATTAATAAAAATTATTAATAAATACTTGTTTCTCCCATCCTTCTTTTCTCTTAATGGGTAAATAATTAGAAAATATATTTCAGGAAGGGGAACAGTTTTTCTTTTTTTTTTTTTATTGTTGCAAATATTTACTCAAAACCTAATATTTCCAGCAGTGTTTAATAAATAGTTGTTTAAAACATTCAACATTCATTAAAATACAATTTAAAAGTTCAAAACACATTCTGAAGAAGTAAAATTGCAGCATTTTTAATGAAGTTTGTCAATATCTCAAAGCGAATTACTGTTAATCATGGGAACAACTTTTCAAATAAGATACTGGGTTTTCTTTCTTTTTACATTTTTAATTGGCCCTTCACTAGCTCTCCCTACCCCATTCCCATTCTATTCTCTTATAAAAACATTGGAGTGTTTAGGCTTCCTTTGATCACTCATCCCCTGCCAAGAGTTTGTAGAATATCCCTCTTTCTTTTGAAACAGAGGCTTTTTCAGAGAGCATTTTACTAATAGTTAATACTAATACTAATAGTTAACTAATAGTTAAAGGAGTGCTATTTAACTATTAGTAAAAGGAATACTGTTCAGGAGCAGAAAGAATACCCTGGTCATAATACATATGTTAAGTGATTCTACCTTTAGTTCTGGGATACTACATTTTAAAAATGATATTAAAAAGAGAGAGCACTCAGAGAAAGATATCCATGATGGTGAAGGGTCTGGTGATTGTAACACAAAAGGGTAACATGGCACCTTTCTTCAAGCATTGGAAAGTTTTTTTTTGTTTGTTTTTTTGTTTTTCATGTGGAAGAGAGAACGAGTTTGCTCTAATTGGCTCCAATGTAAAAGTGGGGAAAATACAGAGGTAAATTGAAACTTGATCAATTGGTCAACAAATATTGATAAGGAACTAAACACTGTGCTAAGTATTGGAGTTATAAATGCAAAAAATAAAATAACTCCTGCTCTCTGGGAGCTTGCATTTTAATAATAAGCAGTTTAGTTAGATTTATATTTTATTTATATATATTTTAGGAAAAAAAAAACAAGAAAAGAAGATCGTAGAATTAGTATCATTCGTCCATCATTAATATCATTTCCTTGTGACACAAACCAACAAGGCTGTCTCCTGAATTCTTGCTGCCAAACATCTAATTTTGTTCTAGATCACTTGAAGGTAGTAAAATTGACATTTTCACACTCAGAACAACAATTCCTGCAAAATTATAACAAGTTTTATAGACTAAGGCAACTACAGTTGTAAAATATTATGGGGTACCAATTGTCATATTCGTTGATCATATCTTTACAAGGTTGGAAGAGACCCATAAATAAACTCTTCTCCAGACTATGCCATTTATTCCCTGTGCTTCTGCTTAGGTCCATGAAGACCCATCTGATGGCTTACATAGTAAAGAAACAGGACATCTTCTGATCGTTTTTAAGGAAATGAAAGAAAATGCATTGGCTGAGACCAGGACTGCTCCCCAAACAATGAAGTTCAAGCATGCTTGATGCTGAGATCATTGCCTTTTTAGAGAGCAGCCCAAGATGAAATTAATGGGTGGTTCACTTGTCCTGCTATTCACTTTTCTAAGTTATTTACAATTCCTGTATCATTCATCTAAGAGTCTTGTAGCCTAAGGATGGCTTACAGTTTCTCATGTAGTATTGGCTGATGGTAAAATAAAGCCTTTAATGAATAAATGCCAAGGATCACAGGGCTCTAGGGGACATCAAGAGGTCACCTTGATCATTTATTCATTTATTCAACAAGCATTTATTAAGCCTCTATTGTGTGCCAGGTACACTGTTTCACTCTGGGGTTATAAAGACAGACCTAGAAACTGTAGCATTATAAAATGTCAGATCTGTGGTGGGAGTGGGACGTCAGAACAGAGAATATTTGAGAAAGAAGGCACCTTGGAAAAGTGACTTTCAGAGTTTGAAGATTCTTTAGAACACAAAATTTTAGAACTTTGTTAGAATATAGGATATTAGAACTGGGAAAGACCTTAAAACAGAGAAATTCAAAATTGAAATGTCTCTTAGAGAACAAAATATAAATGTCATAAGTAATTTAAAGCATATAATAGCAGAACGGGGAAGGACATTAGACCAGATAATGTCAAAATTGAAAGATATCTTAGAACAGAAGATGACAGAGCCAGAAGTTTAAAACACAAAATTTCCAAGCTGGCAGAGACCTCAGAATCAGGAATTCCAGAGCCACAAGAGACTTCACCAGACAGACTACTAGAGCTGGAAGGAATTTTAGGTCAGAAAATGTTAAAATGGAAAGTGATTTTAGAATGCAGAATATTACCGTAAAAAAAGTTTCCTATTTCATAGAATGTTAAGAGCAGGAAAAGAGCTTAAAATAAAAAAATATATAAAATATGGAAAATATATAAAACATAGAATATAAGGACCTTTGGACAGAATTTTAGAGCAGGGAAAGAGGCCTACAGTATCAAATATTGGCACTGCCAAAGTCACCCTGTGCAGATCATTTATTTTACAATTCAGGAAACTAAGGCCAGGAACATTAAGGGATTTTAGCATGGGTCATGAAGCTAGTATATGGCATCTGGATTTGGGTCCAGATATTTTGAACTCTCGATTCTAATACTCTTTGTAGAAGACCATGCTTGTCTTGTTTGTCTGAAACAAATTTGGCATGCTATGGTGGTACAGGAACTTAGTTCATTAGAATATGGTGTTGGTGAGGTGAGAGGCGGAGATTCAGTTTTTGGGATCATAGTATCAGATCTAGATGATGGCATCTTGTTAATTTTCTTGATGAAACAGATTGTAATGTCTGGACTAGCTTTCTGGAGGTCCTCTGGAAGGGCCTTGGTCTCAGCAGAACAGATACCATGAGAATGATCAAGAATAGAGTCTAGAGTCTTTATTATGGCCCAGTCTTGACTCCTGCACTAAGAGAAAGGCTGGTCCTGAGGTCTTCCAGAAAGCTACCCTGAACATTACATAGATGAAGAAAACCGTGTCTATAAAGTTCATTTGACTTGTCTATTGTCATACCATTGGTTAGTGGCAGAATTGGGATATGAACTTGTTTTCTCTGGCTCCAGCATCTGACCTTGCTCCACTCTTCTGGAAGGAGCCTTATTCTGGGCCACATTCACACATCCCTTCTTCTACTTCCACACCCACTCCTCCTGAGCAACATTACAGGATCAGAGATTTCAAGTGGGAAAAGATGGAAATATCTCATCATTAACCCTTATGACAACCAGATGAAGCCTATGGTTTCCTTCTCATGATAGTATTTTTAAAACTCATAATTGAAGGAAATGGCAAATTTCAGTTAGATAGGAGTGAAATAATAATTTTTTTTACATCCAGATTCACTGATCCCCTGGAATCTCTTCATAGATCCCTGATAAAGGACCCCTGATCTAATCAGAATCCCTATTTTGTTTTTGCTTTTTTTGCTGAGGCAATTGGGGTTAAGTGGCATGCCCAGAGTCTCACAGCTAGGAAGTGTTAAGTATCTGAAGTCAGATTTGAACTCAGATTTTCCTGACTTCAAGGCTGGTGTTTTATCTACTGCACCACCCAGTAACCCCTCATTTTATAAATGAAAGAACTATAGCCAAGAGAGGTAAGATAAATTATCCAGAGCCATACAGAAAGCTAGTAGCAGAACTAGGAATAGAATCCAAATCCTTTTATAATAATTCTATCCTATGAATGCCTTTCTAGATAATGTTGGTGTTAGCTTTTTAAATCATAATTGAAGGAAATTCTAAGTTGAAATTAGAGGTTAATAAAAATAAAGATGAAGCTTTTCCCTGCAAATACATAGATCTCCTAAAATCTATCCAGAGACCCAGTGGGGGCCCAGCTCTCCCTGGGTAAGAACCCCTGATCTAATCTAATGTCATTGCTTTACAGATGAATGTACTGAAATCCAAAGAGGGAATACTATGGTCAAGGTTATCTAGTCAGTTAGTGGCAGAGCCAAGAGGTGTATGGAGTATCCAAGGACAACTAGTACCTCTGCTAAGAGGGATTGCTGAGCCCTTTTTAGGGCTCATCAGTGGTTCCAAGAAGCTATAGTCTCACCCATATAAAGCATTTCAGCAGATGGGCTAAACTCATCAGTGAGGTAGGGACCATGGCTACCCCCAGCATGGAAAGACTTCTCCCACTAGAATGGGTGGATGAGAAGAATATGTTCCAAAGGCCATGAAGGTGATTGACCAAAGAGCAGTGGAGTGCTTAGCATTAGTTTTTTCAGTCATCTGCAAGGTCATCCACTACATCTTGGATTTCTGTTTCACCATTTAGATTATGCTCAAAGAGAAAATGAAGTTGACAAGACTTTGTGCAGCTCCGCTTCCACTTAATTGTAATTCATGAAAGAGTCAAGATATCATCTCATGATGTCATTGGTCCTCTTCAGAAATGAAAAACAAATAATACACAATTTGAACCCAGATACAATCCAGCAGATGTTGCTACACAGCATGTTGTAATCATGTGCTCCTTTCCAAGTACGGGATCATGTGGTTAACTCAGCTCAAGCCAAGTTTCATTCTGTCACATTTCCTGTCAAGGAAAAAGTCTCAAAGATGATGTAAACAGGAATTGTTATGGATTTCACTGGGCTCAGACCCTGGGAGGTCAGAATGCTTCAAATCCCTTGCCTTTGTGTCTCCCAGTCTTCTATCTTGCCTGGCACCCACATAACAATTTTTTTCCCCACTAGATTGAAACTGGAGCTCAGGAACCCTCATCCTGGAAGCGGGAAACCTGAAATGCAGTGTTGAAGGAGGTAAACGAGAAAGGATGATCTAGACTCTCTCTCTGCCAGTAAGGGGTGAAATTAAGCAATGATTTGGTTCATCTAATCTTCACTGTGAGTTGGAAGGGCAGTCCCAGATTTAGGAATTTTTTTTTGTTTTAAAAATTCAACAGCAACATCATAGATTTAAAACTGAAAGGGATTACAGAGTTTATGATGGACTATTCCCTCATTTTACAAATGGAGAAACTAAGGTACAGAAAGATTAATGTGAGTTGCCAAAAGTTACAGGGATAATAAACCATAGAGCCAGAATTTACACTGCATTCACATCCAGCCCTTTTCCCATCACCACACTGATTCTGTTTAGTTTTACTAAAGTTAGTTTAGCTTATCTCAGAAGGCCTCCATTTTTCTCCTCCAGAAAAAGCCTTTAAAGGTAGCAGAAGCGGCTTTGGAATTGTTCGAAAGTCTGTTCCCCTGTATAGAATGTTTATCTTCTTGGAAATCTATGTGTAATTTAATTGTTGTGAATTAAATCAGAGTCATAAACTTTTAGTACAGTAAAAACTTTTGGTGTTCATCCAGTCCAGTCCTCTCATTGTAAAACTGAAGAACCAGCCTAAACAGCAGTGGCTTGCCCAAAATCCCTTGGCAAGTTATCAGTAGAATCAAAGCTAGAGTCTGGGTTTTCTGAATTTCATTTCCATGTTCTTTCCTTTGCTAGGATCTTTAAACTGGGATCTGAGCCTTTTTTTATGTTGATGACTACATATCAATATAATTTTTTTTTTATTTAATAGCCTTTTATTTACAGGATATATACATGGGTAACTTTACAGCATTAACAATTGCCAAACCTCTTGTTCCAATTTTTCACCTCTTACCTCCCCACCCCCTCCCCTAGATGGCAGGATGACCAGTAGATGTTAAATATATTAAAATATAAATTAGATACACAATAAGTATACATGACCAAAACATTATTTTGCTGTACAAAAAGAATCAGACTCTGAAATATTGTACAATTAGCTTGTGAAGGAAATCAAAAATGCAGGTGGGCATAAATATAGGGATTAGAATTCAATGTAATGGTTTTAGTCATCTCCCAGAGTTCTTTTCTGGGTATAGCTAGTTCAGTTCATTACTGCTCCATTAGAAATGATTTGGTTGATCTTGTTGCTGAGGATGGCCTGATCCATCAGAACTGGTCATCATCTAGTATTGTTGTTAAGTATATAATGATCTCCTGGTCCTGCTCATTTCACTCAGCATCAGTTCGTGTAAGTCTCTCCAGGCCTTTCTGAAATCATCCTGTTGGTTATTTCTTACAGAACAGTAATATTCCATAATTTTCATATACCACAATTTATTCAGCCATTCTCAACTGATGGACATCCATTCAGTTTCCAGTTTCTAGCCACTACAAAAAGGGCTGCCACAAACATTCGTGCACATACAGGTCCCTTTCCTTCTTTATAATCTCTTTGGGATATAATCCCAGTAGTAACACTGCTGGATCAAAGGGTATGCACAGTTTGATAACTTTTTGAGCATAGTTCAAACTACTCTCCAAAATGGTTGGATTCGTTCACAACTCCACCAACAATGAATCAATGTCCCAGTTTTCCCACATCCCTCCAACAATCATCATTATTTTTCCTGTCATCTTAGCCAATCTGACAGGTGTGTAGTGGTATCTTAGAGTTGTCTTAATTTGCATTTCTCTGATTAATAATGACTTGGAGCATCTTTTCATATGACTAGAAATAGTTTCAATTTCTTCATCTGAGAATTGTCTGTTCATATCCTTTGACCATTTTTCAATTGGAGAATGGCTTGATTTTTTATAAATTAGAGTTAATTCTCTATATATTTTGGAAATGAGGCCTTTATCAGAACCTTTGACTGTAAAAATATTTTCCCAGTTTATTGCTTCCCTTCTAATCTTGTCTGCATTAGTTTTGTTTGTACAAAAACTTTTCAGTTTGGTATAATCGAAATTTTCTATTTTGTGATCAGTAATGATCTCTAGTTCTGCTTTGGTCATAAAGACCTTCCCCTTCCACAGGTCTGAGAGGTAAACTATCCTGTGTTCCTCTAATTTATTAATAATTTCATTCTTTATGCCTAGGTCATGAACCCATTTTGACCTTATCTTGGTGTATGGCGTTAAGTATGGATCAATGCCTAGTTTCTGCCATATTAGTTTCCAATTTTCCCAGTAATTTTTATCAAACAGTAAGTTCTTATCCCAAAAGCTGGGATCTTTGGGTTTGTCAAAGACTAGGATGCTATATTTGTTGACTGTTTTATCCCTTGAACCTAATCTATTCCACTGATCAACTAATCTATTCCTCAGCCAATACCAAAATATATCAATATAATTTGTTGTGTTTGTAGTATTCTGTATTTTAGGAGATCAGACTTTTACTAGACTTCAAAGACATCCATGATACACAGATTCAAGATCCCATTTTTCACCTTGAAACTTACCGGAAGACTTTTCTATCTAAAACTCTCCTTTTCCCAAGGGCCTATTATCTCCTTCACTCACCCATTTTTCACATGTGTACAGACTTTGTGAGTCAGCTTTGCTTACAGTGAAGGGAATTTGAAATATGGCAGTTGTCTTGTCAATAGTCGTCAACATTGGTGTTGTCCATGACATGAAGAAAGGACTTGGTTCTGTGGTCTGCTGATCCAAGGAAGGAAAGAAAAAATGAGAAACCAGAAATTAGGCCAAAAGCCCAGAATTTGTGCTGGGGGACTCTTAAGGCCCCAAGAGGCAAAACCAAGAATAATAGCTGGAAGCTACATAGAAGTAAATTTAGGCTTGATATCAAGCAAACTCCCTAACAATGAGAGCTGTCCATAAATAGAAAGTTGCCTTGAGAAGTGGTGAGTTCCACCTCACTGAAGGTCTTCACCCATGGAACTCCCTATCATGATTCTATATATTTGCGCTGACTATGGTTCATGTCTGAAATGATTTCCCTCATCACCTAGAAGGTCCTCTTGCTTCCTTTAAGACTAAATTCTAATCCCACTTTCTGCAGAAAGCCGTTCCTGGTGTCCAACCCTATTTAAACCATTCAAATGACTTCCTCTGTAAGATTACCTTGCATTTATACAGTCTATATCAGTGGTCCTCAAAGTGTAGTCCAAAGAATTGTTGGGGTCTCTGAAACCCTTTCAGAGGGTCTACAAATTCAAAATTATTTTTATTTCTAATATAGTAAATAGCTATAAATATAACTCATGTGAACAAAAACGCTTTGAACAGATCCTTGTTAGTTTTTTTTTTTAACAACATCAAGATACTGAAACAAAGGTTTGAGAACCACTGGACTCTCTATCTTCCATGTATAAAGGTGTTTGTATGTTACCTCTCTTGTTAGAATGTGAGACCCTTGAGAGCAGGGTCCATGGTTTCATTTTTTTTTTTATTTCTAGTTTTTAGCACAATGCCTAACATATTTTAAGGGCTTAATTTGCATTAATTTGCATCATAAGAATGTTGAATTGTGGTTCACTGACCAAAGAAGCCTGAGACATGATGACATTAGATCAAGCTAAGTTACCTCAATGGACCATGGTTGGGCTTCTGATAGTAAAAATTCAAGTCCTACAAGCTGAGGTATACATTGCTCCCCCTTTCTGATCTGTTTCATTTTTTTTCCCATAATACTCTACACTTTTCTTCCATGACACAGATGATCTTTCTTTGGTTAACTCATGATATAAAAATAATAACCTATGTGATGATTTGTTATTACCATGCTAATGAACACAGGAAGGATGCAAGTCCCTACTCCCTGGACCCCCAACAAATACTAGTTACCCCAGATTTATATGGACAATCATTCCATAAGATTGATTGAATTAGATGAAAGTGCCTCACCTTCGAGAACAGGAGACTCAGGAGGACACTCTAGCTGTCTTCAATTATTTGAAGTTCTGCCACTCAGAAGAGGGATTAGATTTGCTCTGTTTAGAAATCAGGATGGAAATAGGAAAAAAAAAATGGCTTCAAGGTCAAAAGAGTTAAATTGAAGTCTGTTATCAGGAAAAATACTCTAACAATCAATCAACTTAAAAACATTTATTAAGCACCCACTATGTACTAGATATGCTGCTACAGCAATGGGGATGCAGATAAAATAATTAGAGCTATCCCAGTGTGGAATGGGTTTCCTTGGGAGGAATTATGTCTCTCCTCACTGGAAGTCTTCAAGAAGAGATAGGATAGTTACTTGTCTGATTAGTTGAAAAGGATTCAAGTGTGAAATGCGCTACCTGGACTCTCAAGTTTCTTCCAATTTTGAATTTCTGTGATTCTCTAAATATTTCCCCATATTGTATTATGGGGAAAGAAAGAAGATGTCCATTTTCTCATGATAAGAAGAATGAAAAAAGTTTCTTGTGGATCTGATTATCTAATTATACTATATAGCCTGTTAGTCAAAGGGAAGTTAATTATAACCCCGACGACCAAGAAGCAACCATTAATGCACTATCATGTGGAGTTCTTCTTTGTACCAACGAATGAGCCTGTCTCTCTCTACCTGACTATGGAAACAGGGTTTGAAGAGATACACATTCTATAATGCACTTACTCTCTCTGAAAGTCTACTTCCCAGAATCCCTAAGTTAACAAAGTTCTGTGTAAGCTTTCGTGTGAAAGGGATTTGTCAGTTTCAAATTAAGAGAAAAGAAAAAAAATCAAAAGAATCATTTTTTTTAAAGTTTGAATTCATTTAAAAATACATCCTTTGTTCAAAAGTGGAAATGTCTATGCTTTCAAAGCAAAGCTATAAGTGATGTAAATGACTTTCATATTTTATTTTATTTATTTATTTAACTGGATTAGCAAAGTTATTGATGTATAGAATTACTGGTACAGGGAAACTCACTCAACAAATGAAGATGAGCTCCTGCTCTGTCACTTATGGTTCTAGAAAGTTGCCTATCCTGAGATGGTGATGGTGATAGTAATGGTGATGGATTTAATGGTCTACAATAATAAAACTAGCTTGTATTTTTATAGTGCACTAAAGTTTGCAGAGCCCTTTATAAAAGTTATCTCATTTGATCCCTTTCACAACAACCCTAGGAGCAAGGTCCTAATGTTTTCAGATGAGGACACTGAGACAGGTGACTGTTACATAAAGTTAGTGAGTGTCAAAGGCAACATTTGAACTCAGATCTTCCCGACATCAGGTCCAATGCTCTAAACATTGTGATATGAAACTGTATCAACCCCTCTAGCTGTCTATAAATCAAGGCTTCTGTGATCCAAGGACTTTTAGCCTCAACTAAACTGGACCAGTTTATATCCTTTGTAAATCTCCACTTTCTCCATTTGTGCTTGCTTTGTTCACTGGACCTAGAATTCCTTTTCATTCCTTGACTTCTGCCTTTGTTCCTCATATCACTGCCTTAAACCCCATGTTTTTAAAGACCTAAGTCAGATGATGTCAACTCAGAGAATTCTTCTGTGACCATTAATATTTGGTGATTATCTACCTACTCCTTCTTGCACTTTACCCGTCCCTTTGCTTTCACTTCTATAATGCACATGCACAGGAACAAATCCATTCATATATGAATGTGTGTGTATATATATATATATATGTATATATGCATATATGTATATATAATATGTATACACATATACATGCATATACATGCATATTATATGTGTCTAATGCTAGATACAGACATATTTCTATATACATCATAGATGCAGGTAAATTATATTTATATAAGAATATCTTTGTGTAAGTTGCCTGTCCCTGGGATTTTAATAGGGTGGAGAAATCATGAGAATAATCACTTCACCAGCAAAGATCAACTACTTTTCTCTAATTTACAGTCTTGGAGAGATGCCAAAGGAATATGAGAGGCTAACCTAGGGTCACACAATGAGTGTGTATCAGACTCAGCACTTGAATTCAGGTCCTCCTAAATCTACATATGTTTATTCATGTTCCCCTGTCTCCCAATGCACTTAGCAAGAAACTAGTTAGTAGAATTGTAGACTTGTAATCCCCCCTCCCCCCCCGCCTCCTTCACCACTTACCTCCATCTGCTAAGACAGATGTTTTTGTTTTTGTTTTTTTCCTCTAGAGTCCATTTGCTTTACTAGGATCTTGCAAAGCAAGGCAACCTCTGTGTAATGGAGGCTTTTTGTTGTTAAGTTTGATTTGTTTAGATAGAGTTCATTTTCCATTGTTTAGTTGCATTGTAAATTCTGTCTGTGTTAAAGGGGGGGAGGGAGATAGAGACAAACAGATACATATAGAGGGAGAAACAAATAGAAATAAAGATCAAGGAGAAAGAAGGGGAAAGAAAGAAAGAAGGAAATAAGAAAAAAAGAAAGAATGAATGAATGAAGAAAGGAAAGAAGGAAGAAAGAAGATAGAAAGAAAAGAGAGAAGGGAGGAATGAAAGAAAGGAAGAAAGAGAGGGAAGAAGGGAAGAGAGGGAGAAGAATAAAGAAAAATAAGAAAGAAAGAAGAAAAGGAAGGAAGGGACAGATGGGCGGAGGGAGGGAAGAAGAAAATAGAGAAAAGAGAAAGAGGTAGGGAGGAGACAGACAGTTGGTAGAGTCAGGGGAAAGAAGAAAACAAAAATCTGGACACTACAGAGAGTCACTCTCTATGTGTCACCAAGCACCCAGTGAAATGATCTGAAAACAGATATCTAATGTTTCTTGAATTTACTGGAGTAATGAGAGATTTCATGGAAAACATTAAAAAAGTATACATGCTCTCTACATTTAGGTTGCTAACCACTTTCTGCTCTTTTTTTAACTGAGCTCCACCCTCCTGAAGGGCCCTCCTGAAACCCCTCCTGAGCCCCACCACTCAGGGCAATGCTCCTGGGAGCCATGCTGCCTCCTATTTATCCTGACACATTCTGTTCTGCTTCTCTCCACAACCCTACTCTCAAACTGGTAATCAAATCAATGCTTCTGTAAAAGGAAGGCAAATTGATCTCTCTGTGATTCCATTCTTATATTTGTGCCTCTTCCTACCTTAACTCCCTTCTTTATTCTCTGCCTTATCTTCTCTATAACACTCTGCTCCTTCTGGGCTGAGACTTTCCTCAAGGAGGGAAGGAGAAAGAAAAAAATACATTCTTGATAACTGATGAAAAATGAAAGAATATACTCGCTCCCAGGTGATTCAGTTCCAGTGTCCTTGTAATGGAGAGAGCCATCTGCACCCACAGAGAGGACTATGGGAAGAGTGTGGATCACAACATAGTACTTTTACTTTTTTGTGCTTTGCTTGCTTTTTGTTTTCTCTGTCTCTTTTTTTTTTCCTTTTTGGTCTGATTTTTCTTATGCAGCATGATAATTGTGGAGATATGTATAGAAGAATTGTACATATTTAACCTCTATTGGATTAATTGCTGTCTAGGGGAGTTGGGTGCAGGGAAAAGAGGGAGAAAAAATAGAACAAGATTTTGCAAGCATGAATATTGAAAACTATCTTTGCATATATTTAAAAATAAAAAACCTTAAAAACATACTCACTCCCATGTAGTCCTGGATTTTCTCCACATTATTTTTTTCCCTCACTGTGTAGGACCAGAGGCTAATTCCTATTTTGATTATCCACAATAGTGATGATATCTTTGTGCAAGTCTTCACTAGAAGTATGCTGCAAGGTATAATGTGTTGGCTTTTGAGTCACTCCCAATTTTCCTTCTTGAGAATCTAACATTGAGGAGCCATTGCTGAGCCCACAAAATGCTGAGGGTACTGAAAGGTACTGAGCCCATTCCTTGTTCCATTCTTAGGCCTTCAGCTTGTACCACTTCAATCCTGGAGAATCTGATCTGCAATGGGGTGAGAAGTGGGATGGTGGGGGGTGGAGGGAATAGTACATGGGAGTTAGGCTCTTCTTCAGCTTCCTAAATCCCCATCCCAAAACGTGGAGAAGAGGTTTACTCAGAGCTGAGATTCTGACCTCCAAGATTTCCTCCCAAAATGAAGGAGTAAAATGTACTGAGCTTATACTGTAAATCAAACATAAGAAAAGTCATTGATTCCTACATATAAGAAATGCCAAACATAAAAGACTCATTGGTCACATTAATAAAGTGATTTGCCCAGGATGCTTGTCCTAACCCAAGACCAATGGCACAGTTCACTGGGAGATGAATATTTAAACCTTATCAGTACATTAAGAGGTATGTGGGACTGCTAATTAGGCACTTAATATTTTATCTCCATCTTGCACTGTCCAAACAACTCCTGGATACCTGTTGTCTGCTGATGCTACTGTTGTGTTGTTGTTCATTCTTCATTCTTGAAGCTGATATGATTGGGTGGGTGATGGCCACTAGGCCATCCCTTCCAAGAATCCACAAATGAATGCTAAGAATTTCTCTCTTGCTATCGTTCATCTGAATCCATTGGGACTTCTTGAACTCACAAAGTTGCCTTCAAAACTGGACATCTTATTCAAGATAGACATCAATTCTCTTAAGATAAGGAAAGAATAAACACAAATGGCAGCCCAAATATAGTCTTAGGCTCACCTCAGAGGCACAGGTATCTTAAATGTCATGTGCCATGGTTGCTTAGAGGCTCAGGGGAAGATTAGGGAATGGTGCCTCTGCTATCACCTTCCTCTCCAAAATTAGCTTCAAATTCTCCTGACACAATTTTCAGATGAAAAGGAAGAGAATAGCTAAAGGGGCCACTTGTATGCAGTCAATGACATTTATTAAGTGCCTACTATATGCCAACTCTGGGGATACTAAAAGAGGCAAAAGATAGTCCCTGCCCTCAAAGAGTTTATAATCTAATGGGGACACAACAAACCAATATGGAGAAACAGGCTACAAAGAAGATAAATAAGCAATAATTAAGGAGGGGGAGCACTGGAAGTAAAAGGGAAAGGCTTTCTGGAGAAGTTGGGACTTTAAAGGAAACCACAAAATCCAGTAAATGGAGATGAGAGAGAATGCTCCTGGCAGAGAGGAAGCCAAGAGGGAGAGGATCTTTTATGTGGACCAGCCAATAAAGTTGGTTTCAATTGGTAATAATTCTCAAAGGATCATCAGACAAAGTTGTCTCTATAGTTGCATCTGCCAAGGAAGGTCAGTGATCTCAGTCTAGATTTGAGAAACTTGTTCAAGTATGAATTTTGTTCTGTTCAATCCATTGCTTTTAAAATTTTTGATATGCAATAATCATAAGCATAACCCATATGAAAAATTGCATCTATTCAAAGTAAGTAAATACTCATTCTTTATTAGCCTTTACATTATGCTTTCCTTACAACCACTTTGGAAGGTAAGGAAAACAAACCACAGAGGAGGAGGTTGTTCAGGTATTAGAGACTGTCAAGTCTATTTCCCTAGTCTGACCTCCTTTCTAAGGTTGATTCCTTTCAAATATGCACATATGAACTGGATGTATTGTTATGTGCATGTTATCTCTTATTAAAATGTAAGCTTCTCAAGAGCAAAAATTGATTTTGCGTTCTGCTTTTCTTTTTATTCCCAAGTGCTTAGTACATTACCTGACATATAGTAAGAGCTCCCTAAATGCTTGCTACTCAATTGGTTGATTGATTATGGATGAGGAAAACCAAGACCCGGAAAATGACTTTGCTTGTATAGGTAAGTATTAAGACCTCAGTCTTCTCAAAGTCTTCCTTCACAGGATTCTAAATCCCATTTCACTGAGGCCTGACAGGAGCTCAACATCATAGAACTATTGAATTTTTCTGAGGGGTAGGAATCTCTGTGACCACTCAGCACCACTTCCTGTTGCCATGGATTCAAATTCTGGCATGGGCAAGTTCTCGAATCTCTTTTGAGCTCAGTTTTGTCTCTATGGAGTTGGACTTGATGTCTAGGATCCTTTTTGCCTCTTAGACCTATGGTCATGAGCTCCCACATGAGAAAGCATGTCCTCTAGTACAAAGTAGGATCTCATACTCATGTACCACTTGTAAAGTTGGCAAAGTGCTTTATATATATATATTTTTTTTACATTTTTATTATATCTTTTTATATGCAAAACATATGCCTGGGTAATTTTTCAACATTGACCCTTGCAAAAACTTCTGTTCCAAATTTTCCCCTCCTTCCCTCTACCCCTTCCCCTAGATGGCAGGGAGTCCCATACATGTTAAACATGTTAAAGTATATGTTAAATCCAATATATGGATACATATTTATACAGTTATCTTGCTGCACAAGAAAAATCGGATTTAGAAAAAAGGTACAAATAACCTGGGAAGAAAAAACAAAAATGCAAGTGCTTCATATATCTTAACTATATTTGATTCCATCCATCTATCCAGTCCCCACATCACCTAGCAATTCCTACTACCAGATTACTGTTTGTAGTATGGTGATGCAAAGCAGAGAGAGCTGGTCTTGCACTCAGAAATGAGTTCTAATTCTCCTTCTGGCAGTGAGGAGGAGGAGGGAGGGATTGGAATGGTTATAAGGGCACTAACCTACTTTACAAATTATTTTTTTCACCATCCAATAATCTTATATTGTTTTCTTAAAATAGTTATTTATGCCATGAATTTGTAGAAGCTCAGTTCCAACAGCTCAGGCTGCTTGCCACTGATTCTCACAAAGTGTGCTTCTCTGCATGGAGCAGGCTGGCATTTCAGTTGAACCCAACTGCCCTTTTCTTTGGCTTCCTTCTTTTTCTGATCATTTTTCTTTATTCACTTCAAGAAGCTATTTCTGCTCTTAGAGTGCTTAATATGCTCAATATGCACATTAATTCTCTTGACTAGAATCTTGCCTTTAACTTGTTTGTTTACAACAATGCCTACGTCATGTTAAGTAGCTTATAGACCTGTCCAGTCTTGCCATGGTAACATTTGTGGGGCATTCCTTGCTGAACTGTGCCCATATCCTTGATATCTACAATATCACCCTTCTTGTATATTCACATACATGCAGCCAAAAGGACACCACCATATTTTCAAAACATGTATCGTGTCCCTGTCCTTTTTCCTTTTGTCTTTACCATTTTGGCAACTCACTGGAATATAGCAGAGCCAGCAGAAAGTCTACCTTACAAATTATTATGAGGATTACATGGGATAATATCTGTAAATTGCTTTGTTGTCTTTAAAGGGCTATGTAAATGTTAGTAATCTCTTCTCACCTCTTTTCAAATAAGAAAATTGAGAACTAGAAAGGCTGGTAAGTTATCTGAGGTAGGATTTGAATCCAGGCCTTCTGTATTCCAAGTCTAACATCCCATCATCCACCTGAAGACCTTAAGTGAGTGAGAATCTACTACCTCTAAGATTGTCCCTTCCATCTTTAGATTTTTTTTTCCTTTTCCTGCCTTCTAAAATCCCATCCAAACTGATGGTCCTAAGCATTAGTCTAGGAACTCAGTGAGAAAATACTCTAGAGTATTGATTACCATGGAGAGCCCACCACTCTTCCAGAAGAAGCTCCTTATGCAAGTGCTTCTTTTCTATAAGAATGAGAAGCTCTGGGCTACACAGGACTCTAAAGTCTTAAAGGATTATTGCACAGTTAGAATCATATAGCCTTAAAAAATGGTACAGGGGAGTTAGGCTCTTCTTCAGCCTCCTAAATCCCCATCCCAAAGCGTGGAGAAGAGGTTTACTCAGAGCTGAGATTCTGACCTCTAAGGTTTCCTCCCAAAATGAAGGAGTAAAATGTACTGAGCTTAAAATGTAAATCAAGTATGGGAAGAGTCATTGATTCCTACATACAAGAAATGCCAAACATAAAAGACTCATTGGTCACATTAATAAAGTGATTTACCCAGGATGCGGTGTCCTAATCCAAGACCAATGGCACAGTCCACTAGGAAATGAATACTTAAACCTTTTTATCAAATGCTTTTATCAAGATGATTTGTGTCTCTGATCACACCCATCCAATTCTCCCATCCCTAATTCTGAACTTTTACTTCATTGTTCTCCATTTCCATACTTCAAAATGACTTCTCCAGGCCCCTGTCCCTATTGGAATTATCTTTTTCGTGCTATTTTTGCAGCCTCCAGCACATGTTAAATCTCTAACACGTTAGCGATTCCCTGAGAATGGGAGAACCATGGCTGTGTACCATGGGAGGAGGGAGCAAAGGGAAATTCTCCATGACAAAGCATCTCTCACTGCCCCCAAGCAGCTGGCTGGGATGGGGGGTCAACGGAGCAACGTTTTATGTTTCTTTGTAGAGTAAACGACATATTTCTGCAAAGAACAAATCTTGCCTCTCTGATCTTGCTCCCATTAATGGGTCAAGGCCAGAGCCAGACAGAGAGGACTAATTTACTCTGGAGACATTCTGTATAAACACCATATTCCCTCGTGTTCTGTGCTTCATTGGACAACCTGAATCTATGCAAACAAAGATGACGGCTGTTCAGAATTTCGATGCCCTCCAATGCCGTCCTTTGCGTTATCTGAGTTTCTTCTAGGCCCAGGGTCAAGGAGTGTCACAAACTTTACATCAACAAAACATGGGTTTTCTTTCCACTCAGCAATGGAGCAATCTGTAATCGTTAACCTCACAAGTTTGAACGTCTACCTTACCATTTGTACGAAGCAGATGGCTTCCGTATTCTGCCAACCTGTTGTTAGAAAAGCATTTCCCGAGAATTGTGTTCGAGCCATAGCCACGAGTATAATTAACCTTTCAGAAGACTTCATAAATAGGAAAACATGCTCTGTTCTTCCTGAAAATGGTGATCCTTGAGCCCCACTTTTAATTATAACCACTCATATTTCTAGCATGCAGTGAAGGCGGAGAAGCTCTAAAGTAGACTATAGTCAAGCTCTCTTCATTTGACACCTGGAAATGGTGAGACTCATGTCTGTGAGAAGGCTTGCCTTGAATCACTGGTAACTGATCTCGGGATCAGATAGATATGTTCCTGAATTAGGAAGGCAGGTCACAGAAATCCAGCAAATAAATCCACAAGAGTTTGTTAAGAGCCTTCCATTTACTAGATGCTGGGCTATAGTGGCTGAAATCACAACTTCTATCACCTGATAAGACTTCCATCTCTACATTTTTGTTGTTTTATTTTATTTTTTTGACATCTAGGTAAGTTTAATCAATCAATTATCCAGGTCAGATATGTTTACATTGTACTTACTCTGGTCCAGGCTCTGTGCTTGCTGCTGAGCAATCAATCACTCAGTCAGTCAGTCAATGATACATCAATAACCATTTTTAAGCACCTACTATGTGCCAGGCACTGTGCTAAGCACTGGGGATACAAAGAAAGACCAAAAAAGCAGTCCCTGCTTTAAAGGTTGTGGTCCAAGAGGGAGACAGCAACTATGTACCAACAATACAAACTACACACACACACACACACACCTTTATAGGTATATTATACAAGGGTATGTGTGTGTTTATGTTATATTAAAGATAATCAACAGAGGAGAGGCATTACCATTTAAAATGAATTAGGAAAGGCTTCTTGGAGGTGTGGGATTTTATCTGAGAATTCCAGGAATCCAAGGAAGTCGGGGAGGAGAAATGAGGAGGGAGAGATTTCCAGACATGGGGAACAGACAGAGAATATGCATGCACACTTGGGAGATGAAATGTCTTTCTTGTACAATTACTGTCTCCTGCTTCTGCTCCTCACTATCTGACTATTCCTTGTCAGTCTTCTTTGCTGGATTTTCTTCCAGGTTATTCTCCTCAATCCCGGATGTCCCCCAATATTCTATCCTGAGCTCTCTTCTCTTCACTCCATTATTTTTTTTCTAGTTGATCTTATCAACTCCCATGAATTTAATGATCATTTTCATGCTAATGATTTCCAAATCCTTATCCAACCATACTTTCTCACCTAACTTCCACTTTCTGTCTCCAACTACCTATTAGACATTTCAAAATTATGTCTCATACTTGCTAAATTCAACATGTCCTAAACTGAATTCATCATTTCCCCTCCCAATCCCTCTCCTCTTCCTCATTTTCCTGTTATTACCAAGAGTGCTGCCATCTTTCCTATTACCCAAGCTCACAGCTTTAGGGTCTCCCTTGACTCCCTACTCTCTATTCCCCCAACAACCAATCTTTTTGTGAAGTCCTGGCCATTCTACCTTCATAAATTTTCCTATATGAGTTCCTTTCTACCTGTTCCTGAGCCACTTTGATATAAGCCTTCATTACCTCCCATCACATTAGCCTGCAGGTTGGTCTGCTTGCCACAAGTGTCTCCACATCAGTCCATCCTCCACTCAGTTGTCAATGATTTTTCTAACTGCATATCTGACCGGTCGCCCATCTATTCAATCAACTCCAGTGACTATCAGCTATAGTCTTAAATGTAAAAATCTTCTAGTGTTCAACTGCCTATATTCCCAAGATGTTTTTTTTTAATCTCCTTCGCCTTTTTTTCTACCTCCAGTGTTTCACACAATTATCTGGCACATAGTAAGTGCTTATTAAATGCTTGTTGATTTATTGTACTGTGTTGGAAAAGAACAGGAATGGATAGGCAAAAGAATAAATGATTTTGTCCCTTGGGCTGAATTTGTCTCTATGTATTTCCCCTTTTAGTACTTAGGATAATAGAAAAGTTAAGGGTTAAAATAAAACTGAGGCAACCTAAAGCCCAGAGATGTTTGGTAGTTACTGACAAATAACCATTACCTGGTTTATATTCTAAACTTCAGATATTAAAATTGGCAAGTGTTTTCCAAGCTAAGACAAGGTTGCTTATCGAGAGACTCAAATCCCTAGACTAGAAAGAGGAATCAAAGAAAATAAACATTAGTTTGCAAAAAGAACCCAGATCTTTGTTTTATAAGGATTTCAAGGTCAAGAGACTAAGCTCTTAGAATTTCCTAGGGAACAAAAGAGAGACTTTAGTAGCCCAAACTCTGAAGGCGCAAACCAAATTAACCTAAAATATTGAGTTAGACTTAGAAGCCCATGTTCATGGATGTGTGTGTGTGTGTGTGTGTGTGTGTGTGTGTGTATGTTAGAGAGAGAAAGAAAAAGAGAGAGGTGTGTGTGTGTGTGTGTGTGTGTGTGTGTGAGAGAGAGAGAGAGAGAGAGAGAGAGGGAGAGAGAGAGAGAGAGAGAAAATAAGAGAGAGGGAGAATAAAAGAGAATGTAGATTTCCCTATATTGTCCAAGTTAAAAGTATGGTGATAATTAACCCTGCAACTAAGTGGCCTAGAAACTTTAATTTGGGTCAGTTTGCCATGCTTTTACCATAGTAGTTTGTTGGATCCTGGCTCCGAGGGTCTCACTATTTTTCCATTCCAAGATTGACATTTTTGTTTAGAAAAAGGAGACCATTTTCTTTAATTTCTTGCGTAGCTGTAATCATTGATTGGGTGTTCTTTCAGGCAAACTGAGCCCTGTTCAAGAGCTCAGCTTAAAAAATCCAAGGTCTCGCATTGCATCCAGGGTTATCTTCAGTCCTCTCGATCTGTATCTTCCACTGGATCTAGATGTGCTGGAGGGGAAAGTCAGGCAGATGATCTTATCCAGCCCTCCCTCACATAATCCAAATCACTTACATGTCATGGCATCACCTCCCTGACCTCATGGTCCTCTTGGAGAGTGAAGGACAAACAACACTTGGTGACAGACTTGGTATAGATACACTATCAATTTTGGTCCTGCTGCTGGTCAGAGCTCTACAATTCAAAGATCCTCCAGCATCAGCCTTCCCAAGAGCCAAGATTTTATTTTTGGGTTTTGTTTTGTTTTGTTTTGTTTTGTTTTAGTTTTCAGGCAATTTTCTGCCTTTTTGAAAAACACATCGACACCATGCTTTCCATAAAAAGGGACATATAAAGCAGAGTTGAAAAAGTAAACATCAGATTGATGGCTAATGGGCATTATTGCTCCCTTCTTTGTATAAGGTCACCATCCAAAAGGGAAAGAGGGAATGGGTTAAATTTCTGACCATTTCTTGCTTTTGGATTTTAATCCTTCATATTCCTTAGATGATATAGTAATAGGGCCGAGAAGTACTGTGACCTTTTCAGTATGCTGTACCTTCACCAAATTGCTATTTTATGTCTGAAGTAATAAAAGACATAGATATGGTACAGAAAGGCTATTGTGAAACTTCAAACTGCATTGGATAGTAAAGTCATTAGAGTAAGCAGTGAACAATGTCCAAGTGGGGGATTCTGAACAAGGATGATGTAACTTTAAGCATCAAATACAGGAATGGTTGTGTGTGTGTGTGTGTGTGTGTGTGTGTGTGTGTGTTTTCAAGGATAAGGAAACAGTTGCTCAATTCCTAGAACTTACCCAAATGAAAATGAAATAAAGGAGGATTTGCAGAGAAGCAAAGGAGAGAGTCAGAGGAAGTACTGTAAGAATGTTGAGAAAGGAAAGGAAACCTTGAGTTTGGAGAATGGAGAGCCAGGTTTCTTTTCCCTGGAAAAGCTGGGGAAGCTTTCCTACAGAAACTCTCCTCTCTTATAAAGCAACTTCTCTTTGTCTTGGATCTATTCCCCTCACATCCCTTCTAGCTTCTTGAGCCCAAAGAAACCTGGCTCTCCCTCCTCCCCCACTTCCCAGACACAGTTGGGATCCAAGATGCCTTTACTAGTACCTAGGCTCTTTCTTCATACTCCTAAATACACCAGACAAGGAGGAAGAGTAGGTGTTTTGCTTGATCCTCATTGTCACTTCTAGGCATGGCTCCTTCTTCTGCCATTATTGGAAAACCTTTTCTCCTCTATTACAGAGCCACACAATATTAAGGGTTGGGGAAGGGACTTCAGTGACTAACTTAGTCCTAACTCATTCATTAAAAATATCTTCTCTGTAAACATCCCATCCAGCCCCTGCTTGACCTCAGTGAGAAAGCCATTGGACTTTGGGGATACTTGACTTGTTAGGAATTGTTTTGCCTGTGTGGAGTCCAAGTTGTTCCCTTTGCCCTTCCTACCTATGGCTCGTGATTCTATTCTTGATTACAGAATTAGCCCAATCCCTTCTTTTATGACTTTGCAATCTTCTATTTATCTCAATTTTCCCAATCTGTGCTTGTAGTGATCCCCTGATCATTTCTAAGTTTTATATTCAAATCTTAGGTCTGGCTCCAGTCAATGCCCTTTCTACCATTTGCTTCTTCTGCCTCAGAAGGTCACCCTTTGCCTTGTTGGTCAAACCAAGTCTATCAGCTCAAACCAAGTATCTGAAGAAAAGGATTGCTGGCTCTGAGACTGTCCTGTATTTTTTGTCAAAAATCAGTTCTGCTAACAGACACCTAGCCAGAGGCGCCCATTCCCATAAAGCCTGTTTATCCTGCAAATGCACCCACTAGAGCTCCATCAGTTCCAGGCTTTCAACACTCGCTTATTATGTAAGAGGCAGATTGGGCCAAAGGAAGTTTTTTTTCAGTTCTCCAGAAAGAGCAAGCAGATGTCTCCCTCGGACCGTGACACATACCTGAAACTGGCTACCCGGCCAGTTTATCGAATACAGATGTGCAAATTCATTAGCCAGCCTCAAACGAGCAACATTTGGAATTCCCAGGAAGTGAGTTCATGTGTGTGACCATGTTTTCTTTGTCTGAGCCTAACAGCCAAACACAATCGATTGGATATAGCCAGTTTTGCTGATTTCTTTTCCGAAGAAGTGTGACCTCAGCAGAGTCTGCTGAAAAGAACATTGTACCAGGAGGATTCAGTGAATGAATGAATGAATTAATGAAGAAGCATTTATTATGCAGATAACTATGTTCAAGCCAGATAGTATATACTGTGCTGTGTACATATATAGACTAATAAGACAGTCCCTGCTGTCATACTAATGGAAGAGACAAAAAAGACCCAGGTGTAAATCAGATGATCCTTAGAATGCAGCAGTTAAGGTGTTAATGCTTCTCTAATATTGTGTCTCCTGATGAAACCAAAGCTGTTTCTCATCTAGAACCATTTGATAGTTCCAAAACCTTTGATGATTAGGGCTTTCTTTCTTAGGTAATTAGAAACTGTGACTATTAGGGAAGCAGGTATTATAGCACCCACAGAGGCAGATCCCAGGCCCCATCTGTTCTTTAGTGATTCTTCTCCTCACAGATGGCCACAAAACTTGTGGCCTATCTACATTAGGGTCAAAGTTGAGGTAATGCTTGAAGTGATGGTGGTTGTTTGACTTACTTGATTGTCATTTCTACAGGAAGTTTCTACTAGGATGGTTCTGTAGGTAGAAGATGTTTCCATTAAGGTGGTTCTGAAGGTGGAAAATGGTTTGCATTTGGAAGAAATGGAATGGTTGCCCCCCTCCTTGTAGGAATTGTTTCCCTAACTAAGGAGGAAATTGTAGGGAATGATGCACAAGAAATAACGTCATTGGTCTGAGAAATGCTGTTATTTCCCAGAGTACTTCAGTTTATTCTAATATATTCTAAGAGGCATCACATGAAGAGAAATAGTGACTAGAAAGGTTGGAAAATTGCAGTGACAGTGATTGGAGACATGGGTAAATGGAATTACACAATCTTTATAGGGACAGCAGCAAAATTAATTTGATTATGTTTCCATAAACGGAACTGGAACAGAGGGGTGAAAGAAAGACGCCACTGTTGAGAAGACAGCTGAGTGAAAGTCTATCTCTGTTTTTCTAAGATCATTGAGCTCCTTATTTCTTCCAAAACAGTACTATTCCATTACTATCATATATCACAACTTGTCCAGTCATTCCGTAATGGATGGGCATTCATGAAATAATGAACAGCAAAATGAGCAGAATCAAGAAAATGCTGTGTACATTTACAGCAGTATTGTTTTAAGAATAACTCTGAGTGATAAATACCCAAATTAATCACAAAGGACATGTGAAAGAAGATGCTATCTATATCCAGAGAAAGAAGTGATAAATAAATGTATGTATAGGATGATTTTACATATATGTATTGTACCTATATACATATATATTCACATCTAATGGTAGCTGTCCTTATTGTGAGAGGGGAAAGAGAAAAAAGAAAACAAGAAATTTACGGAATTATATAAATATATATTACATATAAATAAAATATATATTTTTAAATATAGGAATAATAAGTTGTACATAATAGGTTTACACTTTTATTCCATAAATTAAAAATAAATTTTCAGAAATAAAAAAATAATATGGCTGGAGAATAAAGTGAGCCGTGGCTGGAATCAGCCCAGATGTCAGTTCAAGTACTATTTGGTTTGAGCACAACCTTGAGATAATTATTGAACTTTTCTGAATTTTTATTTTGTCAGTGTAAAACTGGGATGATGATAATGATGGTCCATTTTCCTATCGCATAATATTGGTTAATACTATAATGTAAGGGAAGTAATATATCATGACATATATATGATATATGTATATAATATATATTTATATGTAATATTAGTGAACTGTATATATAATATGCAATCTAAGTAAAATAAAATATAATTATATATGTGAATGCACCTTCCACCATCTCTCATCCAATTCTACAGTTCTTCTTTCTTTCACATAGAATGGCCAATTTTCTTTCTCTTTGCATTTGCAATGGTTGTTTCATGGGCCCAGAATATCTCTCTTCTTCATTTTGTATCATAGAATCCCTGCCTCTTTCACATCTTGGCTCAAAGCCTCCATTTGCATGAAATCTTCCCTGATCTCCCAGCTAGTTGCACATTCCTGTAGCTTGAATGATATCGTGTAACCCACCGAGTCTGGGACATCTTTCCTGGTGCTGCTTATGGAGATGAAAATGTGGCTCTGGACTAACATGTTCAATGCGATGCTATGTGTTTGTGGAGGGGACTTCTTCAGGAGAGCCATGTGGAAAGAGGATTCTCCAGGGAGGAGAGAGGGAAAGACTTTAGAATAGGAAATATACACAGGAAGCTTAAAGCTCTAAAGATTGCTAGAATGGAACAATATCTGCAGTGCTGTTTCCTATGGGTTGTCTTAACATATAGACACAGTTCATGAGTGGCATGTATAATATGAACTGAGGTCTGGCCCATCTTTGTGAAAAGGGGAGCCAGGTGTTCCTGACTCCAGTTTCTATACAGAAAAAGAGCAGGTTTGCAACCCTGAGGAGACTAATAGCAAACAGTCTCCAGACAATACCCCAAAGGGGAATATTACCTGCCCCTCCTTACATAACGCTCTCCTCAAAGAGACCATTAAAAGTCTCAAAAGAGAGTTAGAAGAAAAATGGGGAAAGGAAAGAGAAGCTTTGTAAGCTGAATTAGAAAAAGTAAAAAACAAAAAAACAAAAACAAAAACAAACAAACAAAAAAAACCTTTTCCTGACTCCAGCATTAGGAGCCAGTAGTGATTAGGCAAGATCTGAGGTAGACAAGGCTGGATATTCTCTCCTGCAGTCTCCTGCCGAGTGGTATGAGATGGAACAATATCTTTTAATCATTCTTCAGATAAATAAGAATAATAAAAACTAGAATTTATATAGTTCTTTAAGGATTTGATTTTTCACAATAACCCTAGAAGGCAGGTGCTATTATTATCACCATTTTAAAGTCAAGGAAACTGAGATAGAGATTGAATGATTTGTCCAGGATTATGAATAAATGTCTGAGGTAAGATTTGAACTTGGACCTTCCAGACTTTTATTATCCCCATTTTACAGATGAGGAAAATGAGTCAAGTAGTCAAGGGTTAAGTTAGTAGCTCAGAGTCACAAAGCTAGTAAGGATCTGAAACTGCATTTGAAGTTAGGTCTTCCTGACTCCATAATGCATACTCTAATTATTATATCACATGGAAGGAAACTGGTCACACAATGATCCACATGCTATTTTAAAAGTACAGATATGATTATTTTAGTCTCTCTCTCAAGAGATTTTAGGACCATATTTTACCATTAGAATAAAATACAAATTCCTTTGATCAACATTTAAATACCTTCCTAATCTAATTCTAGTCAACTCTTCCAGACTAATTTCCAGATTTTCCCTCATATATTCCACATTACAGATAAATGGTCATTTGCTTTTCTTACCATTTGACTTTCCATCTCCTCCCTAAATCCCTTTGCCCAAAATGCCCCTTTCTTCATGCTATCCCTTACTCATTGTCGCCATCTTTTAAAATCACCAGGTTCTTTCAAGAATCAGCCCAGGTGCCTCTTGCCTTCAATCTTTTTTTTGATCCACACACCCCCCCCCAATTGCTACCGTTCTACAAAATTACTTTATATTTTCTCCACTAGATAATTTGTGTAGTTAATTGTACCTGTACTGGATTCCTCCATGTCCATTGGAATAAAGGCTCTTATGAGCAGGTACTCTTGTTGCTGACTTCATATTTGAACCCTCAACTTGGCCACTTGCTTAAATGTAGTGGCCAAAGACAATAATCCTGATTTTCCTCACTCCCAAGGCTTTGCCTTTGTTTAACTGCATACAATCCAGCAAAAGGCATATATATCTGCTATGGACCAGAGACTGTGAGAGATGCTACAACTACAGTGATAGAAATAATCCATTCTTTGTCTTTAAGATGCTTGGTTTAGAATGGAAAAGCTCAAACTCGAGTGCCTGAGTACACACATACACACATACCATGTATATTTCTCTGTATATACATATACACTTAAATATATATATATATATACATATATATATATATATATATATATAGAGAGAGAGAGAGAGAGAGAGAATACACATATGTATATATGTATATATACATATGCATATGTATTATATATAATACACTATATATATATAATTGTTGAGTGTTTAGCAAAGCTCTCTTTTAGACCATCTTCTCCTTTCTCTCAATAATATCCCCATTTGTGACCCCATGAATTTCTATAGGGCCAATTACTGTCTCTATATACATGATTTCCTTCTTTATCTAGACCTAGTCATTTCCTTTCTTTGACACTTAAAGCTTTTTCCAAACTGTCCTCTTCTTATCTTTCCAGTGTTTTCTTTTGTTTTCCTGATGCAATTGGGGTTAAGTGACTTGCTCAGGGTCACACAGCTAGGAAGTGTTAAGTGTCTGAGACCAAATTTGAACTCGGATCCTCCTGACTTCAGGACTGATGCTCTATCTATTGTGTCATCTAGCTATCCCCTCCAGTGTTTTTAATAGTAATAATTATAATACGCATTTATAAAGCATTTCAAGATTTAGAAAATGCTTTATATTCATTATCCTTTGAGTCTTAGAATAACTTTACAAAGTACTACAATTCTCTTTATTTAGAGATGAGGAAATGAAGGTTGAAGGAAGTTACATGACTTTCCCAGCAACACATGAGGTAGTATTTGAACTCAAGTCTTCCTTACACAAAATGGAGTCCTCTACTCACTGTGTCAGCTCCGTGATCTAGGATTACTGCTCTATTTGCTGATGGAGTTGTGCTCTATCCTCTCTGGCTGCCTCCATGTTGCAATGATGACTTTTAATTCTGTCCATTGCTAATTCTTTGGCTTCCAAAAAAGTTATAATAATTTGGTGAGCATCTGTTTCCTCAGCTGTTAAAAGGGATTATTAATGCCATCAATGCATACCTCATGGACTTGCTGTGATTCTTGAAAGTGACATATGTATGTATGTGTATATATGGGTGTTTTATATATATCTATTATTAGACAATTATTGGGTTATATTGTTATTACTAGCTATCTATTAATAATATGGTATTATATTATTATAGAATTATAATTACATTATTATGTATTATTATAGAATGATAATCATGACATATAATTCTAATAATTTCTGTTTCTTCAAGTCCAACTCAACTAACACCTCCTTGAAGCTTTCTCTAATGTCTCCTTCTCCTCTCTCTCCCCCAACCCCAATAAAGTGAAAGTAGTCTGTATTTTCTCAAATTTCTCATTATTTTGCCTGAATCTGAGTAGATGTCATGTTGTATAGAAAAGTTAGGAAGTTCTAGGGTCAAAAAGACTTGAGTTCAAATGTGACCTCAGATACTTACTAGCTGTGTAACCTAGGGAAAGCCATTTAAACTCTATTTGCCTTAGTTTCTTAAACTGTAAAATGGAGATAATATTAGCACCTACTTTGAGGGGTTGTTGTGAAGATCAAATGAGATAATATTTATAAAATGTTTTAGATAATATCTAGTACATGGTAGGCATTTAATAAGTACTAGTCATTTTATTACTATATCATTAATGATAAATGATTTTACATTATTATACATTATAACATGATCATGTTATTTAACTATATTATATATGATTCTACTACATAACTATATTATTATGTATTATATATATTACACTTCATAAATTATTGTATGTATATATGTAATGCAACATTATTGCTAAAAATAAGAAATGCTACCAATTCTTATTACTCTAGCATTACTGATAAATTGTTACATTTTATGTTATAATATATATAAATATGTAACACATTGTTATTATTCACAAATATTAAATGCTAGTTTTAGTAATTTTGTTATTATAGTTCTATTTCTCTCTCTCCTTTGCACTTGTCAGCAAGACTCCATGCCTTTGTATAGCCTTTCCCTTCTGCCTGTATTATGCTCTCCACCTCTCCTCCTTAGAATTTCTATTGTCTTTCAAAGGACAGTCTCTGCCCCCATCTAAAGGAGAGCTTTCCTGCTAGTAGTCTCTCTCCTTTCCATACCGTATTACACATATTTCTTTGTGGAGATTTTATATTTACATGTTATTTTCTTCAGTAGGTTCTTTGTGGGTAGGTCTTGCATCTGTTTTTTTTTTTGTTTGTTTGTTTGTTTGTTTGTTTGTCTATGTGTTGTTTGTTTGTTAGTCTTGATAGCCATAACATTTAGCAAAGTGGCTGCCATATAGAAGGTGCTTAATAAATGCCTGGTGACTGATGAATTCATTGATCACTCTCTCTATCAGAATTTTATATATATATATATATGTATGTATATATATATATATATATGTATGTATATATATGTATATATATGTAAACTCTAAGTTGCTCTTTGAGACCCTCCTATATTTTACCTTCTTCCTCAGATACATCACTCATTCCCTTTCAGGTGTAGAGAAACAAACTCCAAAATTCAACAGCCATTAATAGAGTGCCTCTGATGGGCAGAATCTTGGTCTCCATGATGCGGAAAGATTCCAGTCTTTGATTCCCAACCCCCCCTAGTTAATGTAAATTATCCTTTGACTCACAAATCCTGGTCCCTTTGAATTCCAATTAAAGATTCAGACCTGTCCCAACTCCACCTGGATCTGAGCCAACTTTGGGGCTATACCCAAAAGCCCCTAGAGCTAAGTCTCAGACTTAAAAGGGTCACGCTGGGAACCCCTCTTTGCAGAGATTCCAAACATGGTTGCCATGTGAGGACCCTCTGTCCAGTGCCCTCCTTGTCTCTACTTTCACCTATCTCCTACTTCTAAACTCAATAATAAACCTCTTTTATCAATCTAGCACTCCGGGCCAATAAATGCTTTTACTGGGAATTCCTCACCGCTACTAGACCTCATATACCGCCCGTATCCTTGTGCCGAATCCAAGGGGATTGCAGGGGAACTCTGTTTCCCTGTACCCCAAACCTGCCACTGGACCTTAACTAAACCCTAATTTCATTTAGGTACCCCAAATCTAGACCTCAACATTCGATCAACACCTCAACATTTGGTTCCCTGACCGGGAATCAAACCCGGGCCTTGGCGGTGAGAGCGCCGAATCCTAACCACTAGAACACCTCAACATCCACTCCTGACTTTCCAACAGGGCTCCATTTGTAACTTCCCATATCAGATTGTAAGTTCTGTGAGAGCAGACTATGTATTCTGTCTAATTTTATCTCCTGCCTGAATAGCCAGAGCAAGTACTTAATAAATGTTTATGGAAATATCTGTTGATAGAATGGACTTGACATATAGTCTATCTTCTGGTTGGTCTTTTTTGATCCCAGCCTCCGATTTTTTTTTTTTTTGTCAAAGTTCCCCAAAGGGCTGTTCATATTTGTAGACTGACATATTGAAAGACGGCTGTGACCATGGAAAAATCCACAGATTTTAGTTGTCCATACTGAGCTGCCCTGCTGGTATCCTTCCTCTGTTTGGGTTGTAGGGTGGAGCTGAGGCAACTGAAGGATGTCTAGAATTAGGAGTGGGGGTTGGGTAAGAAGGAAAGAGCTCTTGCTAAAGATCTTTTGCCACAGAGAGCAAAGAGCCAAACCCCAATTGTAACCACCCTCAGCTCTTGTAAGGTTGTCAACCACCCATTAACACCAAATGTCAGGTTGTAGACACCAACTGCTAAAGTGTTAGAAAATGCCTATGGGCTGACTGAGCTGTCTGGGATGAAATCTCATTTCAGTGAGGTGGCCCTTACAATGCTCCCAAGATTACAATAATTTAAAATTTCCATTTAGATACCAAGGGTTTATATATATATATATATATATATATATATATATATATATATAATTATGTATATATATATCTATATTTTCACATATATATATAAATCATGTGTAAGATTAAATATTTTAAACTTTAATGATATATCATATATGTGTGTATGATAATATATTACATGTGATTTTACTACATACAGAGCAGCGCTAAGACAATAGACATTTTAATTGAAGAAAAAGGCAAAAATGAATGTACCAAATGAGTTAAGACAATATCCCTTTAATTATAAACTGGATATTAAGAGGGAAGAAGGGAAGAATATCTTTTGAATTTTCTATGTGATTTTGGAAGTCATGTGACCTCTCTGGGTCTCAGTTTCTCTATCTGTAAAATGATGGTTTTAAATTAAATGATCTCTGAGGTCTACAATTTTGCTGCTGACGGTCAGCTACTTTCTCAGGCTATAGTCTCTCCTTTCTGGCATTCATCTTTTGAATAGCTGTCAATCACTTGATAAACAAGCATTCATTACCAGTTATGTGGACAAGCACTGTGTTAGGGATATAAAGACCTGCCCTCAAGGTGTTTGCATGCTGGCAGGGGACAATGTGAATAAAATAGATACATGAGTTTTGTTGTTGTTGTTGTTGTTTTTTGGGGTGTGGAGAGAAATAGGAGGTGGAAAAAATTCTAAGATGACCTTACTAGGAAACTAGGAAATCATATTACTCCCTGAAACAATAACCACAACAGCAACAACAACAAAAAGAACTACAGGAGCAGCAACAACCACAACAATTCTCAAGAGCTCCCTGCTAACTCTAGGATAAAATATAGACTCTTTAACCTGGTGTTTAATGGTGGCCTAGCCACCTTTCTGGTCTTATTTCTCATTAAGCTTACATACATGCATACATACAACCCATGTCCACCAGGTGTTGCCCAAATTTGATGTACATTCTCAGACTCTTATCTGGTCTTTCCAATCCCACCAATCACCAAAAAAATATATATTGTCTCATTCAAGTTTTCCTTATTATAAAAATATATTTTAAATTTGATCTCCACATTTTGTTAGCTCTAATCTTTAAAAATAATAATAAAGTAGAAGCTGCCTTAAAATAAATCTTTGTAACATCAATGACTGTTACTCTGTATACAGTAGGCATTTAATAATTGTTTGTCAAATTAAATCAGCCATATGAGAACTATCTTTGTTTGTGGTTAAATAGGCTTTGAGAGCTAGCCTGAGATCCTAGGTATTACTTATGAAATCATTTCAGCATTCTCAATGTCTAAAAAGGAATTTTTCTACTCGAAAGTAATTACATTTTATTATCTGCTTTGTAGAGGTGGGTAGATGGTACAATGCATTGGATAATGGACTGGGAATCAGAAAGACTCATCTTCCTGAATTTAAATATGAACTCAGTCAGTTGTGTGACCCTGGGTAAATTACTTCACCATGTTTGCCTCAGTTTCCTCAACTGTAAAATGAGTTGGAGCAGGAAATGGCAGTCCATTCAAGTATTTTCACCAAGAAAATTGCAAATGGAATCATCAGGAATTAGGTATGATTAAAAAACAATCTCCTTTGTTTAGATTCAACAAGTCTTTTTTCCTATTCTAAAATTTTATGTTCTGTTTCTCTTAAAAAAAAAAAAGACTTGTTCCAAGTATTCTTCTATTTCTAACATTCTCTATTCTAAGATCCCTTCTAGTTCTGATCCTGAGTTTGATTATTTCCATCTTATTTCACATTCTATGTGCTTCTTTTCTTTAAGATCCCTTCTAGCTGTAGCCCCATTTCTCTTGTAGCTTCTCACAATCATACTCAGACTGATAAGTTGGATCCCCAGAAAGCAATAACTACTACTCTCAGACTTCTAGAAGGTAATTCAGTTGGGTTTCTATCACTTATGAATCTCCATTGGTATGCTCCCCATTATTAATCCAGTAGTTGAACTCCATAAAATTTTAACAGAGGAAGTTACTGAGCAGATGTAGCAAGAAATTTGTTGCAAGTGATATCCCAAAGCAGAAACACACCCTTTCCTCAAGTCTCTGAGGAAATCTGACTCATTACAAAGGGAGTGAGGTACAAGTGTACAGAACATATTTGGCAAAGATACCTCCTGACTCCTAGCCCCAGAAATCCCTTTTTCTCTTTATAAAGTCATCATGGAAACGGATGCAGTATGGTGTGCAAGTTCCCCACTGCACTGCTGAGTTGACTCCTTGCACTGCCCACTGGGTAGCCAGTTCAGTTGCTGAGCTAGGTCAAGCAAATCATTTAACTATTGTGTTATTTCCTCAGGTGGTTTGGCTGTCGCTGAGCTGTATGGTGTTCCTCAATCTCTCCAGCTCCTGCAATGCCCATGAGGTCACTCTCTGTGCATGGTCATCTCACTGGTCCCCTCCTGACTCATGTGACCACAGCTACCTCTGGGGAGGGGGGCGGGTATTATCTCTCATCATCAATGGAATCTCTAGGAAACCTTTGGATTTCCCAAACTGGCCACATCACAGGCAAATCTATCTTGAGATTTTCATTCATCTAACATTAGGAAAGAATAGATACAAAACAAATAAAGGAATCATGTGATCACAGATAAATGCATCTAGGACATGTTGAAGGCTAGGAGAATGTAACCCACTGCCTTTTTCCTAACCAGGAACTCAAAACCACTTTCCTCCCTCAAAGCCACCAAGGGAAAAGATAGAAAAGTGTGGGTGGGATTTTTGTAATCACATCAGTTCCTTCTCAACTACTCCTGAATCATCCCACTATCTCTCATCACACAGTATGAGCTCCTGTATCATCATAGCCAAATCTGACTCCCAAAATGCCATGAGTTAGCTTGGAAGGAAGCAGGGTCTATCTAACCTCCTAGGAAGGCCAGATCTGCTCATATTCCTTCTGTTATACAGCTCTAACATTCTCGCTCCAATGAATCTTCCAGCTCTAACATCCTGTTTTCTCTGATTGTAAATCCATCTTCCTGAGCAAGCAAAAAAATAAGCAAAGGAGAAAGTTATCACCCAGAGAGCCTGAGCCAAATATTTCATGCTTTGCGGTGTAGAGAAAAGACCACTGAATTATAGATCACTACTCACGAATCTGGGTCCTGCCTTTCACCAAAGATTTCACCAGCCTATCTCTAGCTGGATAATGTTAAATGAGTCAATTGCTAATTTTTTTCCTGTATGATCCAGTTACCTCTTTGTAAAATTAAAAGAATCGGCTAGAGGATTTCTCAGTTTCTGTCCAGCAGTAAAATTGTATGAATTACTGCTTAAAGGATGAATCCTTCTCTGTACTTCCTCCCTGATTGTCCCAACTCAGGGAATAACTTCTCGGGTTCCTACTTTTTGAACCTATGGTACAGTCATGGGAGGAGGAGTAGATAAGCATTTATTAAGTACCTAATGTATGTTAGGTACTGTACATCACCTATACATCTTTACAAATATTATCTCATTTGGGGGGTAGATAAGCATTTATTAAGTACCTAATATATGTTAGATACTGTACATCATCTATACCTCTTTACAAATATTATCTCATTTGATACTCCCAATAATCCTGGAAACTAGATGCTATAACTAATCTCCATTTTAAAATTGGGGAAACTGATGCAAAAAGGGCTAAATGAGTTACCCAGGGTCATAATATCTAGTAAGGGCCGGAAATCAAATTGGAACTCAGGGCTTTCTGACTCCAGATCTAACGTTCTATCCACTTCACCACGTAACTGCCTCATATATGAGAGCTTCAGAAACAAGGTAGGTTTGTGGTGGGAATGACGAGAGCATAGATACAGAGCTAGAAGAGACCTCAGAGACCATCCAGTCCGACCCTTTCACTTTACGGATGAGGAGATGGAGACCCCAAAAAGGGATTTTCTGAATGATCTCAATTTGGAACATCCCCAACCTTGCCAACACAGACGGCCCATGTGAAGCCTTGCAAGTGGCAGTCACATATGGTTCCCATTTAAAACCCCAGAGTCAGAACCGTGGAGGGCTTAATCTGGCCCAAGTATTGCCAAGGCATCTGTGGGTCATAGCTTTAAATCATCCGGAACTCTGAATACCACTCATTAACGATGAAAGGCTTAGTGTAATGAAAGGGCTGGAAGGGAGGATTGCAAAATGCAACCAAGGAACCAGTGGCTGTACTTGAAGATTAGGTGGAAAAAAACAACCCAGAAAAAAACAAAATTCCACCTCACTCCTCACCTCTCTTCCTCCAACTCTAAACCATTAACAATCCAGCAAGCATAATGACTCTCCATCAGCACTTTTGCCTTAAAAATGGACCAGAGTTCTCTCTTTCCTTTCATTGACCAGATTTGAGGGGCCAGTTAGAATAAGAGGGACCTCCTCATTTCAGCTTATCCAAGATAGAACTCATTGCATTTTGGGTATTCTCATTTTATTATCATTATCTTTATTATTGTTGTTATTATTGAAAATGATCCCTGGGATGAAAAGAATATAATGAAATGGGAACAGGATTTTTTTTTTCCTTTTAATTTGGAGAACTAATCAGTTTTGAGGAAGACTGAGCAGCTGGGCTACAGTAATTCTGGGCCTGTGACTGCAATGATCTGTCCTCCACCCCCACCTCCACAGAAAAGGAAATCCAAGTTAGTTCCTTGGAACATTTCAATCTCAAGCTCTGGAGGAAGAGGTGGGGGGGGGCTCCCCATTGTACCCCACCACATGGGGTAATCTAGATTGGTATTAAGGCTGCTGGTAATCAAATTTTCTTTTGAAAACTGGAATACTATCTTCCAAGTGGCTGCAAATTAACTCTCAGATTCATTTTACCAAGAAATGAATTTTAGATGATGTTCACATTATATCTGAAACCGACATTATTGCTAATGTCCACTGACTCTAGCTAATGAACATCCTGTCCAGCCCCATATCTCACAAAGCCCAGAATAGACAACAATACTAAATGGCAGCCTACTGGAATCAACGATAGGACAGAGAAGTCTGGGTAAAAATGAACACTCACAGATCTGTCTACCTAATGACATTCATACTATTTTGGAACTTGTCTTGTGAATGTAATCCACCCCTAAAGTTAGCAGACTGAGTTTCCTAAAGATTTGGGTCCAGAGGGGAACTTTGAAAGTCTAGCAAAAAGCTTTTTATAGATGAGAAAACTGAATCCTGGGTATTTGTGAATCACCCCCCCCCCCATCACAACTATTAAGTGTTGGTTCCAAGACTAGAAATCATCTCAATTTCTAGTCTTTCTGGTGTACAATACTATTGAATTGATTTATGTTTTCTAGCTTTCTTAATAATAATTATAATAACAATAGCTGACATTTATATAGTGCTTTAAATTTCATATAGTACCCAACATAGATTATTCCATTTGAATCTCACAGCAGCTCTGTAAGGTAGGCACTAGAAATATTATTGTTTTCATTTTATAGGAGGGGAAACTGAAGTTTGGGACGTTAAGTGACTTGAATGATGCTCAATGGTATAGTCAATAAACATTTAATAAGCACCTACTACATGTCAGGCACAGTTCTAGGAAAAAAGGAAAAGTCCCTGCCCTCAAGGATTCCATTTTATATGTATACATATAGATATATATTTATATGTATACATATAGATATATAAAATATATGCAAAATAGATATAAATTAATTGTGGCAGTCTCTAGCATCTAGCATCAAGAAAAGCCTCATGTCAAAGGTGGTGCTTAAAAAAAAAATAGGACTCCTAAAAGAGACTTGTAAGAAGGATTAAATTCTCCTAGACAGGAGGAAGGCAATTTTTAACACCAAATTTCTCTTTAACCTCCCAAATGCAAATGGGTCCATACACAAACCTTAGCCTGAGGCTCTGATATAATTTGCATTTTAATTGCTGGGAAGCTCTTACTAATGAATGCCTTTTTCTAACACTTCAGGCACAGAAAGTGATTCACTCTCCAGACTCCCAGTATAATGTTGAAAGGGGAGAGAAAGGGAGAAAGCATTTGTTAAGTGACCAGTATATAGTAGGCATTCTGCTAAACACTTTATAAATATTTCAGTTAATATAAATCATTTTGATATAGATTTAATATAAATATCTCATTTTGATGTTCTGGGATCAAAAAGGTATTTCTCACCACCATTTTACTAATTATTAACTCATTAATTAATCACTAATTATCATTTTACAGTTAAGGAAACTGAGGCAGGAAGAAGTTAAGTGATTTATCTTGGATCATATACACAGCTCCATTTTATTGTGTGATCAATAGAATAGGACAAATACTGCCTAAAAATGCATGTGGAGTATGGCAGACAAAGATACAAGCGTGCAAGAACAGCAGCTAAAGAAGGAAGGATCATTTCTGATTGAGAGATCTAGGAAAGAATCAGAACAGTGTAAATTTTAGAATTGGCAGTAACCACAAAGACAATCTTACTCGCCCCTTTATTTTACAGATGAGGAGACTAAAACGTAAAGAAAATAGATGATTTCCTACAGTCAATGACCATTGCCCATATCTATTATAAGTGTCAGAACTAAGATATGAACTCAGGATCTCAGAATCCTTCTCCTGAAGAGGAGGCATTGAGTTGGGTCTTGATGTATAGCTTAGGACTTTAATAAGTGCATTTTGAAAGGATGAAATGGAGCTGAGGACATTTCCCATCATACAAAATGGCATGAACTAAGACTAGGAAGTTGAAAATGGTAGGATATTTATGAATATATAAGTAAGGCTAAGTCTTCTATTTTTTTGGCCAGAGTGGAACGCCGTTGGGAAAGCAGAATAAGATGAGACTGGCAAGGAGAGTTTGGGAGAAATTATGGAGAATTCTGAATGTGAGACTACTGCTCACAGGAGTTCCTCCACCTTTATTTCATAGGAAATGTTGTTTGTCTTCTCTTTTTGAAGAAGACTGTTGATGTCATGGGATGAAATCTTGAATTGTGGATGAATTGGGTTTAAATGAGATAGAGTTGCACCAAACCATCAGCCTCATTTTCTCTTCTGGAGTCATCCAAATTCAGTGGCAGGAAAAAAATCAAGGTGACTAGGTAATAAGGTGTAACTGAAGACATTGAGAAGAAAAGTGACCTGATTGGACATGAGAATTAGGAAGATTAGTGAACCTGATAGAAGATGAAAAGTAGATAAAATCAGAAAGAGAATAGAGGTGAGAAGAATAAATTGGAAACATTCATTAACTCTTAAGGGTGTCAAAGTACACATTTCTTGAAGTACTCACCACCTCAACATTCTACCTGACTTGTCACTGCACGCTGCTCACTGTTTCTATGATTGTGAGCTGTTAAGAATTCTTCCATCTGTTAAATAAAGGAGTTGGCCAATCTCTGCTATTTTCTTCGATTCCTGATCCGATTTGCTCAAGCTTGCACGATTTTATATTTTAATGCTTTTAATTTTCAAAAATGTATTCATAGATAGTTTTCAACATTCACCCTTGCAAAATCTTGTGTTCCAAATTTTTCTTCCTCCCTTCCCCTACCCCCTTTCCTAGACAACAAATAATCCAATATATGTTAAACATGTGAAGTTCTTCTATACATATTTCTGCATTTATCTTGCTGCACAAGAAAAATTAGGAAAAAAGGGAAAAAATGAGAAAGAAAACAAAATGCAAGCAAACAATAACAAAAAAGTGAAAATCCTATATTGTGTTCCACACTAAGTCCCCATAATCCTCTTTCTGGGTGCACATGGCTCTCTCCATCTCAAGACCATTGGAACTGACCTGAATCACCTCACTGTTGAAGAGCCATGTCTATCTAAATTGATCATCACATAATCTTGTTATTTCTGTTACACCATTATTAAAGAGCTGACATAGCAACTGAGGACAGCAAGCCCAGTGCCATGACAGTTCTCAATAAACTACATGACTTCTGAAGTAACTTCCAGTGTGAAAATTCTGCAATTTTATAAAAAAAAAGTAATCTATTCACTTTAAAATAGCCCCTGATTCTCACAAGATTGTCAGTCAAAACATCTGTCCTCTTTGGAGAGTTGAGTCCTGCCCAGTTTTCAGCAGTTTTCCATGATTTATCTGGGGAAAACTCTATGCTGGCAATTAGATCTAACCACAACTTTTGTTTCCAAGTGGCTAATTGTCGTCCATGGTCATTCTGAAGCTGCCAGACAACATCTACCCACTGCAACTGGCCCAAATCTCCACTTTGTTCAGTAATGGTAGCTTAGGGATTTGGTGGGATAGTTATTATGTAATCAAAAGTTTTGTTTTGTTTTGTTTTTTAAAGAAGCACTGTGGAGAGGCATCTCATCTGACCCTAGAGGACAAAATGAAAGCAGTGGAGGAAGTTGCAATTTAGGTGAGATACCAGGAAAAAACTAGCTCTCAATTTAAACTATTCCATTAGTGGGGAGGACTGTGCCAAGAGCTTTTGGCTTCTCCATTCCTTGAAGGTCTTCAAATACATACTAGATGATAATTTGGGGATTATGCTATAATGAGAATCCCTTTGGTATATGGGTTGGACTAGGTGGCCACTGAGGTCCCTTCTATCTTTCAGATTCTGCAATAATAAGAGAAATAGCTTGGGGTAGTAGAAAGTACATTGTATGTAGCCTCAGGAGACCTGAGTTCTAATTCTGGAGTTAGTTATATGATTATCCTCATCATTTAATAGAATCCAAGAGTTTTAAGGGAATTCCGAGATCATCAGAGCCACCAGTTGCTGAACAGGAAGCCCTACCCACTATATTCCCTCATGGGAATTATCCAGCTTTCCATTGAAGATTTTTAATGATGAGGAGCTCACTCAACTAGCAAGCCCATTTTTTTGGATAGTTCAAATTATTAGGATATCTCCTCTCCCTTAATCTGGTTAAAATCTACCTCTCTTCTACTTAACTTCCATTGCTTCTAGTTCTACTGTTTAGTTCAAAGCAGAGCTTAATTTTTATTAATAACAATATATTATTAGAATCAACATATTTTATGGTTTATTATATATTAATCTATTACTAGTTTGTATTCCATTTGATAACTCTTCAAATATTTGAAGACTTTTACCATTAACCTCTCCACCTCTCCTCTTCCAGTGATCTCTCTCTCTACCTATTTCCCTCACCTGGCCCATGCAGGGTAAGATCGCAAGGTCCATCAACATCTCGGTTGCCCATCTGTGACAACTCTTCATAGACTGTGTTGTTCAGAGCTAAACATACAAAATATACTGAGTGTGGTTTAAATAGAATCAGATACTTAATGGGACAGTCACCTCCCTCATTCTGGATACTGCTTTTCTTGACAGAGCCTAAAGTACAATTAAGTGCTTTGTCACCTTGTTCATCCTTATAGAGTTTTCAGTTTACTTATTTACTCAGATATTTTTTTCATAAAATTTTGTATAGTTATACCTTTTCCCTCCTATACTGGTGCAGTTGATTTTTTTTCAGTCAAAGTGTGGAAATAAATATTCAATATTATTAAATTTCATTTGATTTAGATTCTGCCTTGTCTGTTGAGATTTCTGTGAGTCCTGATTCTGTCACATTACATATTATCTCTCCCTTCAACTTTTATGTTAATTTAATAGTTCTGCCACATATTTCTTTAAAATTTAACGTCCAAGACACTGAACAGCAGTTTCCTAAACCTCCTTCAAGATGGAAATTAATCTGCGAATTAATTCTTCTCAGATTCAACTATTCAAGTAATTCCACATCTACCTTTCTGGCTCAGTATCTAGTCCACATCTTTCCATCTTGTTCATAAGAGTACTCTTTGACATACGCCTGACTGACATCTAGCCACGGCCTCATCGACCAGTCCAGTAATTCTGTCCAAAACCAAGAACTTAAAATAATTGAGACATGATCTGCTCTTGTTGAAGCTAGGTTGGTTCATGGGGTGTTCTACTTTGCTTTCTAAATGTTGAATATTTAATTAATGTGTTCTTATTATTTAACAATATGTTCCAGAATTGTGTTAGAAATTGGAATCAAACTGCCAGATCTATAGTTTATAGACTCTTAACTCTTTTTTTTTTGTTGTTGGCAAGGCAATCAGTGTTAAGTGACTTGGCCAGGATCACACAACTAATATCAAGTGCTCAAAGTGCTTAACTCCTTCTGATTCCAGGATCAGTGTTCTATCTGCTGTACCACAAAGCTTCCCCTAGATTCTAAATTTAAAACAAATCAGAACAATGTTTTTTCATCTCCTATCTTGATGAGTGTCTTCATGATTTTCAAGGAGTGATTTCAAGAGTGACTCCAACATTAAAGCCTCGATTTCCTTCTGGGGTACAATTCAAGAGGGAAAATAGGGTCTTCTTTATCAGCTCCTCATTGATCTATTTACCTATTGTAGATATATTTTTATTATTTATTCTCTTCCTAATGTAAAGTTAGTTCTCCTTGGTAGAGAAAAAATTTTTTTAAATGTCATCATTATGTTTTCTCTGTCATCCATTATCATCACCATCAATGTCATCATCACTATTATTACCATGTCATAAAACTCAAGCAGTGCTCCTACTCTTGTTTTGAGACAGACAAACAGACAGGCAGATACTAGATGGTAGATAAATAGATAAGAGATGATAGACATTTATCAAGTGATTATTAAACATCTGCCATTATGCTAAGTTCTAGCCACGTTCCTTGACAGTCACTAATATCTCAATATTCTTATAGAGGAAGACATAACTTAAAAGAGAAGCTGGAAATGAAGAGAGGTGGGAGAGGGCACCTGTGCAAAGTCAAAGCAGCTAGTGAAGAGATGGACCAATCCAGAAGGGAAATTGAAGTGAGAGTGAAATGAGATGACCATACTGGCCAGGGACTCATCCATAATTCAGACCAGAGGGCAGTGCTAAGGACAGGATCACAAAGCTGCTGGTGAGAAAAGAAAGCTTCTAGAGTGGGGGGAACTGGGACTATAAAAACTACTATGATTCAAGTATACTTGAATTTCTAGCATCCTAAATGAATCTGGAGTTCACTGATTGTTTTGAAAGTGAACTCAATGTGCACCTGGAAAAATCAGCACAAAGCATCTGAAATAGAATTGGCCTGCTTATTATTATAATTAGACTTTATTTTTATTTTTATATATGTATGTATGTATATATATATATATAGTTTAGATACATACCTACACACACACACACACACATATATATCTATATCTATATCTATATCTATATCTATATCTATATATATATATATGTTACTTGTCCCATGAACTAAAAAACCTTAATATAGCTCTTTCAGGAGAAGAAAGGAACAAATAGTAACCTAGCATATAGAGTACTATGTATATATTTATATATTTACATTTATGTAGAAATAAAATAAAAAATAAAGCCTAATTATAATTTTATCTATAATGCATTCTATATTTCATTACATAAATCATATGTATATTATTTATTACATAAATTATAGAATATATAATGATAATTTTATTCATTCTTCTTCTTATTAGGCTTTTTATCACAAGTCCTTTTCTGTGCCAGTCTCAGAATTGCTTGAATGAGTCACAGGACCTGAGTTAAAAATCCTTTCTCTGACACTACTTATATGACCTTGGGGATCTCAATTTCCTTATTTTTAAGATGAAGTGTTTGTCTTACATAACTTTAATCTAAGGCCCCTTCTGGATCCAGATTGATGAGCTATCTAATTTAAAAAATATCTCAGTTGTCAATTTCCTTCTATATCCAAATTCATCTCATCAGACAACTTTAGTTTTTCTTCATCTAATTGGAATGAGCTTGTCATTCCCCAAGGACTTACTTCCACTGTAGAATTTTAGGTCTTAGAGTCTTACTAATTCTTTTCTCCAAAGTCTGACATCATAGAGCCAGAAGTGAGATGAGTATTCATCTAAATTGACTTTTATTTTTTTCAGGTGAGACTCAGAGAGGGTAATTATCTTGTATAAGAGATCTTGGTCCTTCCCATAGCTGCTAAAACCTTCCCCTCTGGGATTATCTTCTATGCACATTGTAGACATCTTACATGGACACAATTGTTTTGCATGTTGTCTCCCCATAAGAGTGTAAGCTCCTTAAGGGCAGAAACTGTGTTTTTGCATTCCTTGTGTCCTCAGATTTTTTTTTAACAGTCTCTGGTACATAGTATTTAATAACTGCTGATTGTCTAACAATTTAACATACATTTACTAAATGCCTATGATGGACTGGGGAAGAGAGTATGTAGTGTGAACTGAGGAAAAAGAAGGATAACTGTGTGCTCAGCCAAACTAGGGAGCAGGGGAGCTCTCTGCATGTCTGATCATTCTTATTATTTAGGAGTCATTTGAAGACACCTTATGGGGAATGATTGAGCACAAAGATATTAGTCATATACCGACAGCTTGGTGTTTCCAAACCCCTTTTCATTTCATTTTGAGAGAGAGAAATGATTTCCTGATCTCCACACATTTATTGTCTTGGGTCTGGGCCAGTTATCTGATCTTTCTAGTCTCACCACACCACATGGAAAATCACTGGGGGCTGATGCCTGGGACCATATACCATCCAGGGTAGGAGGGAGGGGGTTTCTCATCCAATGCGGATCCCGCATTTTCCTTAGATCGTTATCTACGGGCTGGTGGGCATTCAATAAGCCAGTTGCATAAAGGGTTGTAAATAATGAGGTTTGGCCCATTAGAAATAAAATATGACTCCAGTGTGTGTGACTTGTCAATTCATCCTACAAAAACTCAAGCTGGTCTGTTTGTCTTTTTTACATTAGTTTGAAAACAAATCTCTCCTGGAAATCTATGAGCATCGACATGATAAACCATAACGGTTCCTGCGGAGCCATCTATATCTTTCACCAATTCATAAGCGACTTGTCATTTAGAGGCGCCATCATGTAGCTCCATATTTATGCAATTTTAAACACTAGAATTTACTACACTGATGAAGGGTTGTGGCATATATGTATGTGTGTGTGTGTGTGTGTGTGTGTGTGTGTGAGAGAGAGAGAGAGAGAGAGAGAGATTGATTCTGATCCTGTTTAATGAAAATAGCTTTCATTTAAAGTACTATAAAGGCAAGAGAAGGAGCTGTTCTGTTGGCTTTGGGAAGACACTTTGGGTGGGCCTCTTGATGATATGATACAAATTACCATCTTTGGGCAAGTCAGACTTTGATTACCCTTTATGTTTGGGTTACTATTGGTTAGTTTCTGCTCCTGAAAGAGCCATCCTAGGTTTTTAGGTTCTTTTTTTTTTTTGTTTGTTTGTTTGGTTAGTTTTTTTAGGATTTCTGGGATGAATACTATATACTACATCAGAAGGCAAATGGCACAACTTGTATCTTTAGCAGGACAAGAGAAGCATAGATATGGCTACAGTTCCATGAAGGGGAGATAGGTTCAAGGAGATTTCCAGAGCAGCAAAAGCAGAGCAAGTAAGGAACAAGTCAGGATAGGAGAGAAGCCTCTCTCCAGCCCACCATCTGGAAGCTTTCAATATTTGCTAATTCTTTTTGTTCCTAAATACCTCAGTCAGTCTTACTCCACATCCTAACTCACATTTAGATAGCACTTGACAATTTACTTTCTATAGATTATTTCGTTTGACCATCATAATAACCCTGGGTGATAAGTCCTTTTGTTATTCTCTGCATTTTAGAGGAAGAAACTGAGGCAAACAGATTAAGTAACGTGCCCATAGTCACACAGTGCTTGAATTGAGATTTTAATTCATGTCTTGCTGACTCCCAATCCATCACTCCCTTCACGCTTTAATCAGCTGCCAAGTCTTGTTGATTCTAGAATCCATACCATCTCTCACAGTACAAGTCACAGAATCATTTGAGGGTTTTGTGCAAGGGTTGTAATTGAGACAATTTACAAATTTACAAATTTCTATATATGTGCTACCTCTTGAAGGCACTTGCATCAAACTTAGTCTTCATAAGTGCTAAGTGATTCTAATATTATTGTAGAAGAGACTACACATGCAAAATAAATAGTAAGTGATTTTTGGATTCAATGTTTTGCTCTAGTTTCATTGATGTTCAGATTTAATTTTAATTAACACATTAATATGAACATGTCTGGAGCTTCCCAACCCATGACTTTCTCCAACTCATGGATTTAACATGATTAAAAGGTCAATTAAGTTTTCTTAGAAACATAAATTCACAGCTGGCATTTGAGGCAGTGTGGTTAGTGTATGATATATAAAATTCATAAAGAATATCTTTATTTAAAATTTTTAAAATAATTTAAAAATAATCAGGGAACCTAAGCTAGAGTTGCAACCCCAAAACCATTTTCTGGGAGGGGAGAGAGAGATACATGAATGCAAACAAGAAGTCAGAAGGCTACTTGTGCCCTTGAGATTGTGTGTGTGTGTGTGTGTGTGTATGTGTGAAAAAGAGAGAGACAGACAAACAGACAGATAGAGATGCATAAATAGATCACAGAGACAGAAACAGAAGGAGATGGTTTCCTTTTTTATTTTGAATTTTATTATTATTTTTATAAAAGCTTTTTTTATTTACAAAACATATGTATAGGTGATTTGTCAACAATGACCTTTGCAAAACCTTCTGTTCTAAATTTTCCCCTCCTTCCCTCCATTCCCTCCCCTAAATGGCAGGTAGTCCAATACATTAAGTATGTTAATATATATTAAATCCAATATATGTAAACATATTTATACAGTTATCTTGCTCCACAAAAAAAAAAAAAAAAGATCAAGAAGGAAGAAAAAACTGCAGGGAAAAAAAAACACAATGCAAGCAAATAATAACAGAAAGAGTGAGAATGCTATGTTGTGGTCCACACTCAGCTCCCACGGTCCTCTCTCTGGATGTAGATGGCTCTCTCCATCGCTGAACAAGTGGAACTGGTTTGGATCATAGGAGATGGTTTCCTTTTTTGTAAAATGGGAATACTAATACATGCATTATCAACTCTATGGTCATGTTGTAATAAAAAGTCTTTTAAAAATTAAAATATAAAGTAAATATGAACTAAAATGAATATTTTCATGGAAATAATTTATATCCATGCATGTAGTGGGAGAGAAACTTTTAACTAGAATGAGACCTTAGGAGAGATCACTGAATCCAAAGCAATTTAGAGATCAGGAATAAGAAAGTATCATAGATATCATCGGAGCATAGATAAAGACAGAAGGGAGCAATGAGAACATCAAGTTCAACTCATTTTTACAGATGAGGAAACTGAGGACAGAGAGAAGTGTTGTCTCTAATCACAGGGGTGATTAGTGGCAGAGCTGGGATTTAAATCCAGCTTTCATGACTCCAAATCCCTTGTCTCTTAGAGGCTTATATTTATTTTATGAACTGGCATCAGTTCTCTGATTTCATCATAGGGAACTCTCAAGTCAAGTCAAATCAACTTAAATCAATAAAAGATGACTAAGTAGTTATTATGAGTTAGTCAGTGGGCCTAGTGATGGTGAAACAAATACAAGCAGAAATACAGCCTCTTTCATCAAGATACTCCCTCCCTTCCACCGGGGTAGTCCAGGGAATCAGAAATGCAACCTACAAAGGAACGAAAACATGGTTGGCCTGATGCCCATCTTAAAAATGAGATTCTGAAAGGACTAGTCAATTAGAAGAGAGCACAAGGGCAGAGGGTATTTCCAGTGTTGAGTTAGCATGGTATAAAGTAAAACATTCTAGGTGAAGAAGTTTTTGTGATATGGTAAAAAAAAGTCTAACGGCTCTTGAGGGCAGGCTAAAGAAGAACTAAAAGAGGTCCTAGATGGAGGAACCCTCAACCAATGAAAATCAATACTTTCTCTGCAAATAGAGTTAAATGACTTGTCCAGATTCACAGATCTAGTGAGTGTCTAAGTCCAGATTTGAATACAAGAGGATGAATCTTCCTGACACCAGGCCAAGAGTTCTGTCCATTCCCTCCACAGTGTCATCTAGCTGCCCCACATTGGCCATGAGATTCCCAGCAAATAATTTAAGATTTGTTATACTCTTGCCTATTCTCATCCTAAATGTTCCCAAGAAGAGATAATCTGCATTAATAGGGACAGTTTCTTCACTAATAATTTTTCTATATCACAAAATTATAGGTCCAGACTGAATTTTTAAACTCTAAAATATTCTATAAATGTTATTTCTTATTTTAATTGTGATCAATAGTGTAAATCCAGACATAGGCAGACAAGGGAGAAAGTGAAAGATAAAGGAACTGACTGGACCTTTGATTTATATTGTTGAATCAATGATAACAGATGACAGAAAGAAGACAGAGTTATTAAATTCTTTGTTTTATTCTGTTTGTTTGTTTGTTTGTTAGAGGACTTTGCCATGAATATAATAAACAAAAGTGACTTACAGAGAGTTGATCCCCATAATAAGTAAGGGGATAATTAGGGAATGCCGAGTTATTTTTCATGAATTCAAATCCCTAAGCCCAGAGGAATTAAATTTTGGGGTACTGAAATAGCTATTAGGTAGAGTAGTTGAGCCATTATGAGGAATATTTCAAAGATCATGGGGAAGTAGAGAAACATTGATGAATTGGAGCATTTTTTTGCGGGGGAAGGAGAGGGTATTGTCTGTAAATTATAGGTCAGTGATCTTGACTTTGATTTCAAGGAAAAACAAATAAACACAGGTAGAGGTTTTAATTCAAAATGAAAAAAATTAAGCTCATGGGTATTATTGTGAATTGGTGAGATGAGACCTTTGACTGGACCATGACTCTAAGATTCATATACATTATTTCAAAGAATTAAAAGAAGTTAAAGATGTGTGTTTTGGACAGTAGATAAGTAGTGGGGTTTGAGTAAGCAAGAAAAGGTAAACGGAACAACTGGAGAATAAAGCAGATTGGAGGAGCATGGGGGGGGGTGCGAAAAGTATTATATATGAAAAAAGGAAGGCTATATATGTAAGGAAATCCAAGAATCAGAGTTGGAGAGAATGATGAAGAGCATTTGGGTGAAGACCAATTAAGGGAGAAATAAAATAATTTTCCATTGGAAGACACTACAGACCACCTCAGCAGAAAGGAAGTAGATGAAAAAATTAGGAAACATCATAACCTTGGATAACAGGCATAATATGGGGGGTTGGGGAGAGAGCTATTTATTCTAGTGTCTGCTAGAGCATTGAATCATTCAAATAGAACACCTAATAATTTCTTGATTTTTCTTACTGATAATTTCATCTGTCAAAAGATGGAACCAGCAATATTTGATTCATTAACAGGGAAGGATTGGGTTATTGGGATGGAAATGATGAGATGCTAGAACAAGAAACTACTGTACCCTGATTTCAGATAGAAAAGACCTTCCCATTTCTCAGTGGAATATTCATTATTGCCAAGTCTTGAAAACTGTTTTAGCTTCTATTTTGGAATATCAGGAGCTCCATATTTCCCCACATTCTTTGGTGAAACTGGATAAAACCAAGGAAGGGGTAAAGAGAAAATTGATTGTTTCTTTCCTTCCCATTATTGAGAAAACATGTTCTGTGGCTCCTATTTTATGGAACGTCTTTCCTCCATCTCCTGCCTCTGGATACCACAAACTAGATTTGCAAACCTACTCTAGAATATTTTACATTTTTTTTCTCCCCCATCTGGTCCTTAACTGTTAGTTGCATCAAATTATCCCTTGGCTACCACCGAATCAATTTAACCTGAGGTCTATGATTTAATGATTTTTAAAGAAGGGAATGAGATTGGGAAAGGAAGTAAGAAGGTGGATGCTGAGTCAGGGATATTTAGAGATTCAAATGCAATTTTACATGAAACTGAGAATCACTGAATGTGAGAGGTAGAAGGGATTTTAGAATAGAGTGCTAGCATTTAGGACATAAATCAGAGAAGGTTAAATTGGAGAATGTCTGGGAAAATAGGGCCTTTGAATTAGAAGGGAGCATAGAGCATAGAATGTTATGGCTGAGGTATAGCTGAAGATATAGAATGGCAGAGTTGAAAGGCAACTCAGAATATAGAATGTCAGAGATGAAAAGTGGTTTAGGAAGTTCATTATCACCACTATTATTCAACATTGTACTAGAAATTTTAGCTCTAGCAATAAGAGTAGATAAAGAAATTAAAGGAATTATAATTGGCAATGAGCAAATAAAACTATCACTCTTTGCAGATGATAGGATGATATACTTAAAGAACTTAGAGAATAAAAAAACTAATTGAAATCATTAAAAACTTTAGCAAAGTAGCAGGATATAAAATGAACCCAAATCATAAATCAGCCTAAAATAAACACAAATCATCACAATTTCTATATACTGTCAACAAAGTGAAGCAGCAAGAAATAGAAAGAGAAATCAATTTCAAAATAATTGTGGACAATGGCTGTTGGTTTTTGTCCTTCATTCCCAAAAAGGATCAAAATGACATCACTATATTACAATAGAATCACAGTGTATTCAACTGTGGCTGATCAAACCAATATGAGCTTGGAATACTCTACCACAGGTCAGATGCAAAATACTTGGCAGTCTACTTGTCAAGACAAACCTAGGAACTCTGTAAACACAATTACAAAAGAATAATTTTACTAAATTGATTTAGTTATTCAGTGCCATACCAATCAAACTACTAAGAATTATTTATAGAGAGAGAAAAAATGATTTAAAAATTCTTCTAGAAGAGCAAAAGGTCAAAAACATTAAGGGTGTTAATGTTTCAGAGACAGAGTGTGGGCCTAAGTTTTTCTACCTTGAGGGGAGCTCTTTAGCCACCATGCTGCATTGTTTCTATCTAAAAATTAAAGCAAGCAAAAGCTAAATAGGAGGCATCAAAGAATCCCAAGTCCCCCCCACCCATCCACTCATGGCATCCTGAAGAATAGCCTGAATTAGAAAATGTCCTTCATATGTACATTAGACAATATAATCTCAACTTCTCTTCCAATTCTAAAGTCTTGATGTGTTCAAATAGAGCTTGTAATAGGATTTCTGGAAAAAAAAAACTTTTCACTAGGAATAAAGAATAGAGGAAAAATAACCATACCATCTGTCCAAATGACTTAGACATCCAACTATTGTGTGGACAAATAAATAAAAATTTAATTTTGTACTAAATCTTATGCATTCCAGCTTTATGGACTAACCATAAGGCAAGGAACCATTTAGAATCTCTAGTACTGTACAAGGTTACCCAGAAAAGGAGAGGTAATACATAATTCTGAAAGACTTTTAAGATCCCTGCTGGTGTCCTCATATGTTAAATGTGTATAGTGTGACTAATAAAATATATGACCTTTGCAAACAATAAAATGGAAGAAAACAACACAGATATACACTTCAGTTGAGCTTATATACCAAGTCCACAAACTGGGGACTCCCAAGATTACTTGGAAAATAGAAAACACATGAAGACCCAATCTTCTTGGTTCTAGTATTTGTGAGTTCCTTGTTTCCCTGGGAAGACTTTGATAGGCATGGTAGGGAACTTGAAAGATGGTCACCTTGAATTTGTTTCTTCTAGCTCATGGTCATATAGCTAGATGATGCGAATAATGTGTTACAAAAATTAAGCTTGTGAATTTGAATCCCAAATGACCCCTTTTTTGTGATTATAAATGCTCTTACCAGGGTCTCAAGGGATAGTGGATGAGTTGATAGAAACAGATTTTTCCAACATCTACATTTTCCTTTCTTCCCAGGCTTAACCTTTTCCTTTAATTCATCGTATCATCAGATTCAAATAACACAACAATCACAATGAACACATTACTTGGTAGAAGGGGAAAGGACGGTCATCTTCAAATATGTGAAGGAACATTGGCCATGAGGGAAAGGGATTCTATTTATTTTCATTGGATGAGCAAGGTGCATTAAGAGGTCTGAATTGTAGATGAAGAGAATCTGGCTTATGCTCAATGTTGGGGGGGGCAAGGAAAAGCAAAGCAAAAGTCTTCTTAAGAAGGAAGGAAGGAAGGAAGGAAGGAAGGAAGGAAGGAAGGAAGGAAGAAAGGAAAGAAAGGAAGGAAAGGAAAGGAAAGGAAAAGAAGGGAAAAGAAAGGAAAAAGAGAAAGAAAAGAAGGAACAAAGGAAGACTGTGCTTCAGAATATAGTGAGACAATACTTCTTTCTCAGAAAGGGAGAACATTTGTTCATCATGAGTCCTTTCAGATATTACTGGATTATCATATTACTGAGAATAACTAAGTCAATCAGAGAATTGTTCATTGCATAATATTGCTATTACTGGGTATAATATTGCTAATATTGGTTCTGCGTACTTCCCTCTTCATCAGTTCATGTAAATCCAATTTTTTCCCCTAAAATCCTCCTACTCATCATTTCTTATAGGAGAATAATATTCCATTATACTCTTCAATCATTTCCCAATTGATAGTCATTGTTTCAGTTTCCAATTTTTAGCCACCACAAAAAAACTTAATATGTGTGTGTGTGTGTGTGTGTGTGTGTGTGTGTGTGTATAGACCTAGTAATGGTATTGATAGGTTGAAGAGTATGCACAGTTTTATAACCGCTTGGACATAGGTCCAAATTACTCTCCAGGATGGATGGATCAGTTCACAATTTAGTGGAATTCTTTTTTTTTTTTAATAATTTCAACTTTTTATTGACAGAACCCATGCCTGGGTAAGTTTTTACAACATTATCCCTTGCACTCACTTCTGTTCCGATTTTTCCCCTCCCTCCTGCCACCCCCTCCCCCAGATGGCAAGCACTCCTATACATGTTAAATATGTCAGTTCACAATTTAGGGGAATTCTTAAAGGAAAATTTTGACAACTTTCTATTAAGGATGTTGGACAGAAGACATCCAAAGAGATATGGTTTGGGGCAGATAATCCTTCCAAATGTGACATTATGTGAGTTTGTGAAATCTCTTAGAATTTCTCCATGAAATACAAATATGAAAACTTCAAAAGAGGGTGGAAGTATGGTAGAATTCTTTGCTTTTATTTTTCTTTGGAAAATTTTATTATTTTGTTCATTTATCAAAAATTCTATTTCCCCTTTTATTCCCTTCAAGAAATTTTTAAAAATGAAAAAAAAAATAAAGGAAGGAAGACAAAGAAAAAGGAAGAAGGAGAAGAGAATATAGAATGCACCTATGACATACTATAAAGTATATTTCCATGGATGACATCCCAATATGTGTATCTGGTTCTGCATATAAGTCCATCATTTATAATATCAGCTGAATAGCTCTTTCACTAGTCCTTTGGAAATGTGATTGATCTTTGAATTGCTTAGAGGTCTTTCATAATCTTTTTTTTTTCATTTTGATAACATCAGTGCTATAGTATAAATATTTCTGTTCACTTCTCTCCATGCTAGATTATTTATTTCTTTCAATTTCTCCTTGAAAGTGCCTTTTCCCTAATTTCTTCCAGTATGATATTTTTTCCGTTATATTTGTTGAAGCTACAAATAATGCTTCTTGGTGCGTGTTTATTTGAAGCCAAAGATTCTGATATGCTCAGAGATGACTCAGTCTAGCCAAGATGACCTGTCACTTGATAGATGAGGAAACTGATCCCTTTGAAGAAAGGTGCCTTATCCAGGAGTACATAGCAACTTACCAATGGAGCCAGCACTGTAATTAGATCTCAGCCAGTGATCTTTCAATTGCTTTCCCATTAAGGCTGCTTTCATTCGTTGAGGATTTGGATCTGGTTGTTTTCTCTTTATGCTTTTATGCTTTTCTTTCTATAATGCAAAGACTCCCTCTGTGGATATGTTTCCTCATTTGAATTACAGGATAGGAGAATTAGATCATATGGGCACTGTGTCTTTTATTGATGGCTTAAAATCTCATGACCTACTTCAGGATTGGCTATATGCACTTTGGCTCTTATTTTCACCTCTAACTGGGTTCCTCCTATGTATTTCACCTGATTTCAGCCTACCTTTCCAGCCTTAATTTACATTATTTTCTTATTTTGCTGACAAACTTAGCTACTAGCTATCTCCTGATCTTAACATGGATGAATAAAAAGCATATATTAAGAGCCTACTTTGTACAAAGCACATAATGCCTTTCTCTTACTTGTCTCTGCTTAAAGCTGGTCCCATGTATGGAAGCCATGATTTCCTAATCTTTGATTATCAGAATCCTTATTATCCTTCAAGGCTTGCCTCTGACATCGCCTTCTTTGGGAACTCCACTGGTTCTCGTTTGTTCGTTTTCTCTTCCTTATTCTCCTTCAGTCTCCCTGACCCCATCACTACTTACTTTCTATGAAATTTAAGTGCACTGTGTTGTTTTTCCCAAGTAGGATATGAGCTCTTTGCGATCAGGGATGATTTCAGTTTTGATTTGGTCATGCAGACAAGTACTCTTATTTTGAAATTGAGAAACTGAAGCTCAAAATGATTATTTATCCGTAATTTTTTTTCTGATTTGATGAATTGTCTCCATATAGAGAAAATTCCTTTGTTTTCCCCATCAGAAGGAGTAAGATGGCTCAGTGGATAGAGTACTAGATCTGGAATCAGAGAGACTTGAATTCAAATTTGGCCTAAGGATTATTTGTGTGACTCTTAAGTCACTTAATCTCACCTTCCTCCTCTGTTATATGAAGATAATCATATCTACTAGATGGATCTGTTGTAAAGATCAATTGACATAACCTATGTAAAGTGCTTTGCACACATCAAGGTTTGTTTGTTTTTGTTATTGCTGTTGAATAATTGAACTAGAGATTGGATCTATTATTTACTTGTCCAAGAGGATATTCAGGTGAGAAATTTACTTTTGCCCAGGAAAGTCAGCACTATCTTTGTAACTTAAAGCCTTAGTTGGGTCATTGAGAGGTTGACTTCCTGCACTCAGATATTAATGGTTTTGAAGTGATCTCTCCATTTTACCACTCTACCTTTACCTGTGCTGCAAATATTAAGCAGTACTTTCATCAAATTGATGAAATACCTTTTTGAGGAAAAAAAAAAGAGTTTGGTGAGAGTTGTCTAGGAATGGGACCAGCAGCTCACACTTGTAGCATCGTTGTAGCATTCAATAAATATTAAATGATAATGGTAATTATTAAAGGCACAAATGAAGTCATTTATGATGATTTTAAGTTATTTTTTTCTTATTTGTACTTTTCTATATATGCAAAGAGACACTGACAGCCTCCCGTTTCCTTACTCTCTTTACATTTTCTGATCTTTCTCAGCTATTCACAGTTGATTTATTATCTTCATAAAATTGTTAAGGTAAATTTGCCTGAGCCATAATTTATGAGAACACGCTCAGTTGCTCTAGAGGGATTTATCTTTCTATGGAAAGGGTTTTTTGAAAAATTAAATTTATCTCTTTTCCATAAGTTGTTCAGAGAAAGCATTGGTTCTTCAGGGCCAAGTCCCTCTTAGGAACAGCAGGCTAGAAACTGGGGTAAAAAAATCAGTGACCAGTGATATATGAAATCTAAGATTTCAGAAGACAAAGGCAAATTGACAAAGACATTAGCTTTATAAATAAGATGGTGTCTACAACATAGCATTTCCATTCTTTCTGTTATTATTTGCTTGCATTTTTATTTTTTCTTCTCAAGTTATTTTTTACCTTCTTTCTAAATCTGATCTTTCTTGTGCAGCAAGATAACTATATAAATTTGTATACATATATTGTATTTAACATATACTTTAACATATTTAACATGTATGGGACTACCTGCCATCTGGTGGGGGGAAGGAGGGGAAAAGTTGAAGCAAGTTTTTGTAAGGGTCAATGCTGAAAAATTACCCATGCATATCTTTTATATATAAAAAACTATAAGTAAAAAAAAGGAAGATGGGGTCTGAAATTAAGATTTGGGGATGAGGTTTTAAAGGATAAGAAAGACAGACTCTTGGGGAGGAATAAAGTAGATCTAAATAAGTGCCGATCAGAAAGGATTTCATCTGAAAAGGAAGGAGGGAGTAGATATGTGAAAAAAATTCTACAAAGTTAGATTCTGTAGGACAAAGATTCTTAAACTGTGGTTTGCAATCCCATATGGGGTCACATAACTGAATGTAGGGGTTGTAAAATTAAGATGTATTATCAGTAAATTTTTGATTTGTATGTTTATTTTATATAGCTATATACCCATGGTCCATTTAAAAATTTTCTTGGGCAAAAAAGCATGAGTGGAAAAAGTTTAAGAAGTCCTGTCTTAGAAAATAAGGATGTCCCTAAATTCTTATGAGACAAATCTAAAGAAAAAAGATTTACAAGCAATAAACATGCATGCTATTTATATCTGTACAATTAGTTTGAATGATGAATACTCACTTTTTATTTTTCAAAAGACATGCAAAGATAGTTTTCAACATTCACCCTTGCAAAACTTTGAATTCTAATTTTTCTCCCTCCCTTCCCACCTCCCATTTCTCCTGGACAGCAATATAGATTAAACATGTGAAACTCTTCTAAATATATTTCCATATTTATCATGCTGCACAAGAAAAATCAGACCAAAAAGAAAAAAAAATGAGAGAAAAAAACAAGCAAGCAAGCAACAACAACAACAAAATGGAAATTCTAACTTGTGATCCACATTCAGTCCCCACAGTCCACTCTCTGGATGTAGCTCTCTCTATCACAAGTGTATTGGAACTCACCTGAATCATCTCATTGTTGAGAAGAGCCACATCCATCAGAATTGATCATCATATAATCTTGCTGTTGCCATGTACAATGTTCTCCTGGTTCTGCTCACTTCACTCAGCAACAGTTCCTGTAAGTCTCTCCAGGCCTCTCTGAAATCACCCTGCTGATCGTTTCTTACAGAACGATAATTTTCCATAACATTCATATACCATAATTTATTCAGCCATTCTCCAACTGATGGACATCCACTCAGGTTCTAGTTTTTTTGCCACTATAAAAAGGACTCCTACAAATCTTTTTTTTTTTTGCATATGTGGGCACTCTTAATCCACAGAGATTAGCATAATACCTTTCAGGGAAACTAGTTATCCATACACCATGATAACCATGCCTCCCCCTTTTTTTTAGTGCTTTCAGGTTTATAAAATGTAGTCTTTGCAACAATCCTGTGAGATATGTAATGTCAGTCTTATTGTCCTATTTTATAGATAAGGAAATTGGCAAGGTAGATTATGTTGCTGATCCATGCTTTGATAGTTAATAAATGACAAAGCTAGGATCCAAACCAAAATTCCCCATCTCCCAAGTCCATTGCTTTTTTTTTCCCCTATAGTGCATTGCTTTTCAGATGGAGAATTCTACTGATGACACAGAAACCTAAGGAAATGTAAAATCTCAGGCATATTGATTAATTGTGATGGAGGGTTTAAATGAATGATGGGTTGACAACAAGCCTCAGTTCAATGGATCAGAATTGCCACACGACATATACATGGTTTGATATTCCTTGCAATAGCCAGGTGAGGGACCTTCAATCAACAGATCACCAGCAGAAGAGTTAACTTGTCTGCTTGTTTTTATCCCCTTCCCCGCAAGTCTTTGCCCAAAGGAAGAAAGAAGAGTGATAGTGATGTAATTTGTGATGAAGGGACAGGTCTTCCTGCCTCCACTTAAGCTTCTTCTTTTTATCACTAGAACAAAAAGCTTCTCATGCTTGATTCCATGGGACCCATTCATCTTAAATGTTTCTTTTGTTTTCATGAAATCCTACTCTTAATAATTAAAAGTCATTGATTCAAGGATTATTGTTGTTTAGTCACTTTTAGTTGTTGCTAACTCTCCTTGTCCTCATTTGGGATTTTCATGGCAAAGATACTGCCATTTCCCTTTCCTGTTCATTTTCCTGATAAGGAGATTGGAGCAAAGGGGGTTAAATGAGTTACTCAGAGTCACACAGCTATTACGTATCTGAGGCTGGATTTGAACACATAAAGATGAGTTTTCCTGATTCCAAGGCCGATGTTCTGCCCGATGCACAATCCAGTTGTCCCACATTCAAAGGTTATGCATTAGTATTGTTTTCATGAATAGTTATGAAAAGCCTGGTTTTCATTTCATAACTTCCATATCCCAATTTGCAATAAGTGTCTATTCCATGAATAGAATTTTACATGGTTTCATTTTTCCCCATTTATGGCTTTTCAAGCAGCTATTTTGTAGGTGAACTTGCTAATTTTACAACTGCTTTCTGTTTTGTCAGCAGTAGCCCGAAGAGTTATTAATAAGAGAACAGGGCTGCCTTTCTTTTCCTTTGCTCTTCCTCGAGTGATCTAGTGGTATAACCAAATGTTTTATTTAATAACATTTGTTCCTGATGAAAGACCATCACTCTGGTCCTTTGGTTTCCACAAAACTGCAACAGCAGCATTTTAAGAGCTTCCTTTTGTGGTACTTTCCCCTAGGAGCCCTGGAATTTCTATAGAACCCAAGGTTGGTGTGACCTTCCAGAATAGACTCCATCTAGAGCTCCAGGGATGCCCATGCAAATCTGAAGGGCTGTTTTATAACCCCTGGTTCCTACTGCTGTTGCCAAATACTCTGATTCTCAAGCAGGAAAGTAACATGATGAAAGTTGTGTTTCATGAAGACTAATCTTTGAGGGACTACCAAGCTGCTGAAAATGCATTGAAAAATTGACATTGAATACTCTTTTAAAATTAAATTTTAAATGAATCAAAATGGAAATAATTGATAAAATCAATTGTATTCAATCAGCAAAAAACTGTTTTCTCCTACTTTCTTTCAATTGAAAAATAAGGAAAAACAAAACTCTTGTTTTTATATAATTCAGAAAAACAAATTTCTGGGTTATATAACAAAATCTTATTCTGCAATCTGAATCTTTTGACCCTCTAGTACAAGCTGAATAGCATATTTCATCATTAACCTCCATCACAAGACCACTGGAACTGGCCAAATCGTCTCATTGTTGAAAAGAACCACGTACATCAGAGCTGATCATCACATAATCTTCTGCTGCCATGTACAATGATCTCCTGGTTCTGCTCATTTCACTCAGCATCAGTTCATGTATGTCTCTCCAGGTCTCTCTGAGATCATCCTGCTGGTCGTTTCTTACAGAACAATAATATTCCATAACTCATTCAGCCATTCCTCCACTGATGGGCATTGGCTCAGTTTCCAGTTCCTTGCCACTACACGAAGGGCTGCCACAATTTTTTTTTTTTTTTGTGTGTGTGTGCTGCTATCGTTGCTGTTGTCCTTGTTGTTGTTTTCCTACGCTGGCTACAACAACTTTGGCAATGAGACCCGGCTTTGGGTATTTGTTTTGATCCTGGTGGTGATAGATTATTACTGATCCAGCTAGTCTCACACCTGGTCCCCCTTGTGACCGATGGAACAAATTTGTAAGTTGGGAGGCTGCCATTTGGGGAAGGGGGAGTGTGCCCTATGGCCACAGAGTAGAACAAAGCTAATTGGCTAACTGGGGACTGAACTTGCGAACTTGGCCTCATTAAGACTGTGCTCCAACCAACTGAGCCAAACACCCACAGATGCTTGAACTGAAAAAACGAAACGTAGAAATCTGTTGTCTGGAAACAGAGACCAGGACAAGAATACACAAAGTAGGACCGAGCCTTCTATGAAATACGCAGGGACAACAAAGGATGTTCCTATAGCTTCCTCCCCAACCCCAATCACATGAATGCACATCTCCTTAATGAGGAATAAAAAAAAAAAGCTTTCCTTCATGGCCATAGATATACAGATGGATAATATATAAATAGACAGAGCTTAATATAGAAATAGAGATAGAGGAGATATAGATAGACAGAGATATATGGACAGATTCATGGTTGTGGGTAGAAATCTGTTGTATGTGCTTCTGGAAGATTCAAGTATCCCATGGATGCTTACAAATAGGAGGTGGGAGGAGAGCAATCACAGCTCAATGGAAGGACTCCTAGATTTGAAGTTAAAGCACACCAGTGTTCCCATTCTAGGTCTCCTATTTGCTTGTTGTTGGACTTTGGAAAAATTATTTTACCTCTGAATCTTAGTCCCCTCATCTATAAAATAAATTAGATGATTTCTGTGCTCCCTTCTAGCTCTGTATCAATAATCTTCATCTCTTTTATTGTTGAGAGACGTTATTTTGCAAACTTTCCTCAGGCAGAAAGTTGCCTACTAGAGTATCATAGAATCTGGATCACTTAGGGACAGCTACTCCTTTTACAGAAGAGATGATTGAAGCCCTCATTGGTTAAGTGAATGGAATTATAAAAAGTAGAATAGATGTTCCTAGAGGTAACTTGCTCCTGCCTCACCAAAGAGATATTTAGTTGAATTCTGGTAACTACTTTCAAGAGAGATATTTAAGTGTATAATGGATCAGATAGCCAATGGAAATCCCCTTGAGATTCTACTTATTTATCCAGGTAACAAGTAGTTAAAACAGGATTCAAACCCAATGCTTGAACTAAGAATTTAACATTTTTTTCTAGTTGACTACATTGTCCTCAGATCTGTCTGGAAATAACTTTAATTCATTATGGTCTGAACAGAGATGGAGACTCATACTGCACTCAATCTTTCCACATCTGCTGTTCTGCAATGATGAACTGTCAGAATCAGATGTGTTGACTAGGAATAAGTAGAGTCAACAAGACTGATGTTCACGTCTTACCTATGACACATACAGCTTTGTGGCCATAGGTTATGCAACTTCTCAGTGCCCCAGGAACTCTCCTCCAAGACAGAGGAAGTTTCCAAACTTGAAGTTTCTTATAATGAAGAAATCATAAGTCTGAACCTCCATCTCCTTGTCCCAGAAAAAATAAAAACAAAAAAGAAACAAATGGCCAACAACAATTAAAAGTAACTGGGGGATACGTCAAGAAAATGAAGCTTTTTAGCCAATGAGGAAATCATTAAGCAAATGTATTTCTGGCTCAAAAGTGTCTGAAATCTGGATTTGCTTTGTTCATGCAGTTGCTTAATTGCACATCTAAACTTGGATGAATTCTCAGTTATTCAGGAGAACTGTTCCAAAATTTTTATTTTCAAGTTTATTGTTCTTACAACAAGACTGGAATCTCTTAAGAGTGGGCTGTGGACCTCTGAAATGTGCTCATGTTTAAAGATTTGATTTTCCATAGCTTTCTTTCACCTCCTATATGCCCAATTTTAATAAAGTATCTGGTAAAAAAAATCTGAAAGATGGACAAGAGGATCCAAGTCCAAGAGGATGGACTTGGAAGTGGTTATATGGACCCAATGAAGAATTCTTAATGGTTTCATGGTAATGATTAACTTGGGCAGGGGCCTCTAATGGTGTATCTCAGAGCCCAGTCATCATCCCCATGCTTTTTAACATTTATTATCAGTGACTATGAATATAAACACTTTGATATTTAAAACTTAACTTTTTATTGGGATGTTGGACTTGAAGTCAGGAAGAACTGTATTCAGATTCACCCTAGTCACCATTTGTGTGATTGTATAAGTAATTTTGACGTTCTGAGCCTCAGTTTCCTCATCTCTAAAATGATAATTGGCCCTGATGGTTTTTAAGTTCTTTCCATCTCTGAATCATGTGAAAGATTTTAAAAACCAAAAAAGTGAATCTATATTTGATATTGGAGAGAATAAAGGGAAGAAAGAGAGCCTTTCCTTTTCTTCTACCACCCCCTCTCTCTCCTTCCCATCAAGAAGGGATTCATTCCCCCCTCTTTGCTTCCTTCCTTCCTTCCTCACTCCCTCCCTTCCTTTCTTTTTTCCCTTCTTCACACTTCCCTCCCTCCCTGCTTCCTTCCCTCCATCCCTCCCTGCCTTCCTGTCTTCCTTCTTGCTTTTCTGCTTACATTTTGTTTTCATTGTAAATACTATATTCTATACTAGCTCATATGGATTGTACCAAGAAATTTGGGTTCAAATCCAGCACTAAACATTTATTAACTTTGTCACTGTGGAGAGAGAAAAAAAAATCTCTACCTACCTCAGTTTACTCAATTGTAGAATGACGATCATATTAGCACTTACTTTATAGGCCAGTCATGAGACTCAAATGAGATATTTGTAAAATATTTAGCACAGTGTTTGGCACACAATAGGTACTTAATACATTTTGGTTCCTTCCTTCCAAAGGTGATAACCTTTGCCAATTTTCTGGGTGCAGGATGAAATTTCCAAGTTGTTCCAGTTTGGCCTCTTTAACCTATACTATTTTGAAGCAATGTTTCATCAGAAAATATAAAACAGTTAATAGTTACTAATTGGCAATTTTTTAAATTGAGAATTGTTTGTTCACATCTCCACTTACGTACTGGACAAGGATTTCACAGATTCCTTTAAATTTCCTACATATAATCAGGCCCTTATTAGACAGAGTGAGTACAAGGCTTTTCTTTTTCTTTTTCTTTTCTAAGTTGGCTGTTTCTTTTCTTATTCTTGAGACTTTTTGTTTGTGCAAAAGCTTCCTGACCATCACCATGAGGCTCCACTCAGGAGCTGCAGCCTCCATCTCCATCTCAGTTTTCCATTTTCTTCTCTAGCTCATTTTACAGATGAGGAAATTGAGGCAAAGTTAACTGACTTGCCCAGGGTCATACAGTCAGGATAGGGTAACAAATATCACATAGTTTTCCTTCCACTGGGACTCAATTTCTCTTTGGCTGCTGTGCCCACAAAGTAGTGGCAGAGGAGGACTGACTCTATGCTAGAGACAGAAGGGAGGCTTCTAGCAGCCTGGCACAGGTGGGAAGGGGCACCTGCCAGGGGAGTCTAGCCTGGTGCTCCTGCCACCTGCTTCCATTTATTTCAGCCCACCTCTGGAGCTGGCCTGCAGGAAGGTGCCAAATTGCTAGTGATAGACAGCAGGAAAGAGAGTAGATTCAGAGACTGGTGGACATCCCAGCCTATAGGAAGATAAATATATAAAAGTCAAGGATGGGGATGGGCATGGGGAGGTGGGGAAAGATCATAGATTCATAACAAGACAGAACTCTAGAAATCATGGGATGTAGCTCCCTCTTTTTACAATGAGATAAACATTAAGTGCCTGTTTTATGTCACACACTGTGTTGAACATTAAATAAAAGCTGAGTGACTTGTTCAGAATCACGGCTTCTGTCTATGGTAGGATTTTATCTCAAGTGTTTCTGACTCCAAATCCAGCACTCTCCCCACTATGACACTAATCTTGGTGTTTTATAAATAGCAGGAAATATAAGGTGCTGTGCACATTTTCTAGACAAAAGAAACAAGTATTTGTTAAGCTCCTACTATGTGCGGGGCACTGAGCTAATTACTTTACAAATATGATCTGTTTGATCCTCACAATAATCCCAAGGAGCAGGTACTATTATTATACCCATTTTCTAGAGGTTTCTCTATTACCTCTAAGATCACAATATTTGGGGAAAATGTCTGTTTTGTAGAGCACTTCATAATCCAGCTCCTTCTCACTGTGTGTTACTTTATGTTCTGCTTGTGAATCTGTCTACACTGGATTTTCCTTTTCATCTCCCTGCCTTCACAATGTGCTGTTTCCCAAGCCTGGAATGAACACCCTCTGAGCTTGGACTCTTATGTTCTCTTGTTTCCTTCAGGTTCAAGCACCAGCCTCTCCAGCAGGTTGTTCTAGAGTCACCTCCCCTTCTCTGCCTCTACATTGCTAGTGTAGGAGCCCCACTCGCAGCGATTTTGCATTTGCTCTTTCTTATTTGTCACTTCCTTATTTGAGTAGGTGATTTCCCAAAATAGAATGCAAACTCTTTGTGTTCAGTTAAGTCAGAAAATGTGGATTAAGCAACCACTGTATTCCAGTCCCTGTACTACAAAGCTGGAAAGACAAACAAAAAAAAATAAACCCCCACCTGAAATCCCCCCAAACCAAACAAGTCTAGTGGGGGAAACAACATGAAAACTCCTATATGCAAAAAACCTATATAATGAATACACAGGCACTAACATCAGAAATTTCGAAGAAAGAAAAACTTTCACAGGCTTTTTCGAGAAGGTGGGCTTTTAGCTGAGACTTGAAGGGAGTTGGGAAAACCAGGGGATGGAAATGTTCAGGGGGAGATTCCAGAACTTGGGGACAGCCAGTGAAAGTTAGTTTGTCTTTATCTTTGTGACCTTAGTACCTAGCACAGAGCTAGGCACATGGGAGGTATCTAGTTAAAACCTTGTTGAAACCTGTTGAATTTATTTGGTAACATTTTCAAAAGATCCATATATGCAAGAAAACTGCTTTCATCCTCTTATTCACTCTGGGACTGGAAGAGTTTTGCAGAGGTTTTCAAGTTATAGCCTTCATCTCTCCAACAACAACAGCAAGAGAGATAGAGAAAGAAAGAAGGAAGGAAGGAAGGAAGGAAGGAAGGAAGGAAGGAACGAAGGAAGAAAGGAAGGAAGGAAGGAAGGAAGGAAGGAAGGAAGGAAGGAAGGAAGGAAGGAAGGAAGGAAGGAAGGAAGGAAGGAAGGAAGGGAGAGAGAGACAAACAGAAATACAGGGGCAGGCAGAGACAAAAAAAATGGAAGAAAGAAGAGAGGTTCTTCAGGAACTCACTCAACTCTATTTTCCTAATAAAAACCCCAGTATGGGTTTCTCCTCCATAAATAAACTCCAGCAAAGCAAGTTTGCTTGAAGCCCTCATTCCGCTGCCAGCCGCATGCATCTGCAGCAGGTATTTATGGCACCGCTGTTTGCCAGCTCTTCCATCTGGGAAGGCTTTAGTCCTCTTTCATCTGGGACACCTATGAAAGAAACTTTAGAACGATCCCTCACAAAGCCAGAGCATCTTTTTTGAAATCCTTTGGCAAGAGGGAGAAGCCCAAAGGTTTCTCATAAAGGTAGATTTTGTGTCGGCCTTTAAAACAGTTGTTTGATGTGATAATGTCTCTGGGTGAAACTTGGCACTGCTTGGGGGGGGCAATAGTATACAGTTATTTTATTTGGTTGTGCTGTCTGAGGAAGAACCATTTATTACAAGCATAAGAGCTCCTATAATGTGCAAATTGGAGGGGGGGGGATAGATGGTGAATGACGAAGCAAAAATTTCAATTTGAAATTGGGTGGTGGACACCTGCCAGTTGAATAGGAAATTTTTGATCCTGAGAACTATCCTTAAAACAAAAAAGAAAGAAAGAAAGAAGAAAGACTTAATGAATCTTGTCATTACATCGAATATTCCTGGGAACAAACTAGGACACACATCCTTTCTAACTTGATTCCGTAAAAATGAGGGTGAAATAGACATATGATTAAAACAACAACAACAATAAGTCCCATCGCTTCAAAAAGCAATGAATGCATTAGAGGAATTAAAAAAGTGTTAAGAATAACTGAGATGCTCAAAGGTCATTGAATTAATGTGTTATAATTGAAATGCTACATTATTGAAAGAATATGTTGGGATTTTATAGCTTGAGAATGCCAAGAGACATATTCCTCATTAAAATGTTCCAGAAGGCCTCTGAAGAAATAAAACTACCAGAACTTTTATCCTATTCCAACCAGAGACATGATGTCCACTCGGAGTTATAATTCGTCTTGACGTGACTTTTCCCAATGTATGGTCTGGACACGCTTCCAAACACAACGGACAGCCGTACCCCCTCCCAATTCCCCTATGGACCAATGGAGTAAGCAGATAGTGTCTCCGGACACGTCTGCCAAATATCCCCTATCAATTAGACCTTTAGCAAGACTATGGGGGTTGCCAGCATTGATTGGAGAACAAGGTAGGAGGTAGGGGGCAAATAGCTGAATGGTTTTTTTTTTAATGTTTTATTAATTAGACGGAGCCATCTAAATGGTTGGAAACTTCAAATGTCTTTGGCATGGGGTCAGGATCATAAAAGAAATGGACTCAACAAATTAAACTAAGCTTGAATGTTTCCTGTGCCTTCTTGAGTTCGGAGCCGTTTTTGGTACCAAGATTTAAAAGCTCAGCCTTAGTTGAATACTCACACAGTCCCCTAATGCACCAACTGTGATTGAAACTCTTTATTTCTCTTTCCTTCTTTAAAGAGCCCTGGCCTGCCACAAATGTTGTGGCATTGATAAATAACCGTGTTTATTTGAAATAGGCCAAGAAGCATGCATCTGCTGAAAAAATTTGCTCAGCAAAATAAAAGCTCTCTTGACTTCTTTCCCTGCCCCCATTATTTTCAGAATTAGCCCCAAGCAGGGCTTATTGTTTCTTCAGGTTGAGTTTTCCAAAGGGGTTTCTTAAATACTTCTAGAAAGAAAAGAGAAAAAGAAAGAGAGAAAGAAAGAAAGAAAGAAAGAAAGAAAGAAAGAAAGAAAGAAAGAAAGAAAGAAAGAAAGAAAGAAAGAAAGGAAGGAAGGAAGGAAGGAAGAAAGAGAAAGAAAGAAAGAAAGAAAGAAAGGGAGGAAGGAAGAAAGAGAAAAAATAGAAAGAAAGAGAAAGAAAGAAAGAAGGAATGAAAGAAAGAGGGAAGGAGGAAAGGAGGGAGGGAGGGAGGAAGTAAGGAAGAAAGGAAAAAAGAAAGAAGGAAAAAATAATCATTCTTAATATTTGAAGAAAATTAGCATTCTTTCTGGAGAAGTGATGGGCAAAGGTTTGTTTCTCAGTCTATTCCTTTCCTGTGTGATCAAAGAAAGAGGCAGCCAGGAATAAGAGAGAGATTCTTTTATCAGGCGAGGTGGGTTCAAGTCCTATTTCCCCATTCATATCATTTATATAAAGCTGGACAAATGCCAACTCATTAGTGCTGTCACAGACAATTCTCTAAGACTCTAAATTATAGTGGATAGATAGTCATTCATTGACAATCAGACTTTTCTCACCAAACATTCCTTATGTTGAAGAAAACACAAGTCTTGTCCCTCATTCATGGGGTAGGTGAGGAAATCTGTGATAATCTCACTATATATATATATATATATATATATATATATATATATATATTTAAAACAATTACAAAAGATATGGAAAGTCAATCATCATCACAGTTCATGATGGGCCCTGAACTTGGAATGTTTTTTTTTCTCTCTTTCTCTCTTGGTTGTATTCTTAAACACATTTTAAAGCTCAACAATAAAGCACTCTTCTAGACAGACGTCCTGGATTCTCCTCGCCAGGAATCACATTGTCCCTCAGATGTCACAATGCCCTCTGTTTTTCAACCTTTGGCTGTACTTAATATGTAATATTCTGTATGACACTTCTCAGGGCCAGTGCTTTTCCCCTTTAGAGTGCAAGTTCCTCAAAGGTAGACTTTATTTTTATTAAAACATTGTATTTCTACCAATGGAAAAAATAATTAAAAATTTTTTTAATATATTTTTATTTACAAGTTATATGCCTGGGTAATTTTATAGCATTGACAATTGCCAAACCTTTTGTTCCAATTGAAAAAAAATTAACAAATAATGATTTGGGGAGATCAAGAACCCCCCTCTTTTCTATTTTCTTCATTTCAAAACCCCAGTCTGTGAAGCTTAAACTAATTTACTCCTCCATCAGATTCCATTCAACCTTACAAGGAATCTCTATTCTAAGATGAATTCTACTCAATCAAATTTGGGTGTAAGTAGATCCTTTGTCTAGATTGTCCAAGTCTGGGAATGGTCTGGATATGAGGATACTTTCTTTTCCAAGAGTGCCAAATTGTCACTTCTCATTGTATTGAGCTCACTTCTTGTTGTAAAGCTCACAGTTTATTAATCAAGAGATGATTGTCACCTTCAGGTACATTTCTTTTCCAAGGGCATATTAGTCCATTGCCATGAGGCTCTTTACATTAAAATATTGTCACTGACCTCTTTTTTTTAAAATTAAAATGTTAATTTTATTGATTAAATAATCAATTATCCAGAGAGTATATATCTAGAACTCTTTAAATACCACACAGTTATAGGTGTCTGGGTATAGTAGGTGCTTGATAAATATCTTCTCAGATATAGAGTTGAATGAATGAATATTGATCAGCTGAGAATGGTGAATCTAAGAACTGGACATGGAAAACAGGGATATAAAGAGAAAGCGTACCTGGGCAGAGGTTTCTATTTCAGAGAGAACCTTGCCTGATGAGGATGTTCAGTATTTAGTGGGTCAAAAAAAGGTTGTTATTTTTCATTAACTGAAGGGTGTTGATTCTTATTTGGGAAAATATCTTTGAAATGTACAAAAAGATACTTTTCTACTTTAACCATAGTCCAGATGTCAAGGGTCAATAATTTCTTCATGTAGAAATTTTTTCTCCTATTGCAGGTCACTTAGAACATGATTTTTGATAATTACCAGAACCTCAGAAAGCTTCAGTGTTCTGCCCATTGTCAAATGGCTAGGCTTCCTTGGAAGTGAAATTTGAACCAGCAAAGCAACATCAGAGATGACATTTGAACCCAGCTCTTCGTGACATCAAATTCAGCACTTTATCACATCCACATACTTTTTTTTTGTTTTTCCCTTTTTTTATTAAAAATTTTTCTTATTTTCAAAACATTTGGACAGATAATTTTTCAACATTGACCCTGGCATAGCCTGGTGTTTCAGATTTTCTTCTCCTTCTCCCACCCCCTTCCCTAAATGGCAAGCAATCCAATATATGTTATGCATGTAAAAATATATGTTAAGTCCAATATATGTAAACATATTTATACAATTCTATTATTACATAAGAAAAATTAGGTCATAAAGGAAAGAAAATGAGAAAGAAAACAAAATGCAAGCAAACAACAAAAATAATGAGAATGCTATGTTGTGATCCACAATCAGTTCCCACAGTCCTCTCTCTGGATGACTCTCTTTGTCACAAGATCGTTGGAACTGGTCTCATTGTTGAGAAGTGCCACGTACATCAGAATTGATTGTCGTATAATCCTGTTGTTGCCATGTACAATGATCTCCTGGTTCTGCTCATTTCACTCAGCATCAGCTTCTCCAGTCTCTCCAGGCCTATCTGAAATCATCCCGTTTGTCATTTCTTACAGAACAGTGATATTCCATAACAGTCATATAGCATAACTTATTCAGCCATTCCCCAACTGATGGGCATCTATTCAGTTTCCAGTTTCTTGCCATCACAAAAAGGGCTGCCACAAACATTTTTGCACATACAGGTCCCTTTCCCTCTTTTAAGATCTCTTTGGGATACAAGCCTAGTAGAAACACTGTTGGGCCAAAGGGTATTCACAGTTTGTGACTTTTTGAGCATAGTTTCAAATTGCTCTCCAAAATGGTTGGATGCATTCCAACTCCACCAACAATGTAGCAGTGACCCAATTTTCTCACATCTGCTCTGACATTCATCATTATCTTTTCCTGTCATCTTAGCCAATCTGACAGCTGTGTAGATCCACATACTTCTTTGTTGGAATATAAGGGAGAGCTGTTGGTAGACATGGGAGCCACCTGACAGTGGCTGCTGGAGATCCAACCCAGAATGGATCTCCTCTTGTGAGAGGATGACACAAGGAGACTGAGAGGCCGTTGCATTATCCGATCTCTCTCCTCTTCCCTCTGCCTCCAATTTATCTTATTCCCAGTCTGCAACACTTGTGTCAGCAAAGGCTGCCCTGCAGCTTTTTCAGATGCTATGATCCATGGATGTGGAGGCTCTCAGAGAATTGACTTCTCCCATATGACTTCTTGATGGGTAATAGGCAGTTATGGAGGGATTCTGAGTAGGTGAATAATATTACTAGAGCAATGTTAATGTAACTGAAAAATGAAATCAATATGTAGTAATTCAATCAATCAAGAATTATTAAGCATCTGCTATATGTCAGGCATTGTGATAAGTGCTTGGGATACAGATACAAAGAAAAACAATCCTTATTCTCAAGAAACTTGGATTCTAAAGGAGGAGACATTATACATACATATAGAAATGTAGTATGTACATGTATGTATACTTAAGCACATGCAGAATAGTTAAAATAGAATATGAATATACATATGTACATATACAGTAGTAATATGTACCTATATATAGTACACACACACACACTCAAATATAGGATAGATCTAGTGTTCAGAGAAAACTAGCATGACCAATGAGTATCTGAAGCCAGGCATTTTTTTTTACTCCAAATGCCCCTGTCTATCAACTGAGTCTTTTGAGCTCATGCTGAGATCCAGGTGAAGGGATTTCCTTAAATCCCCATAGACTATGAGGGCTTGAATTTGAATCTTGGTCAAGGCCAAGTTGAAAGAGCCAGGACTATTCAGCCTGGAGGAGAGAATACTAAAGGGTAATGTCAGGATTTCATCAATAAAAACAATTTTCAGGTGGGAGGACAGAAGAATATCCAGCTTGTGTATGATCCCAGTTGAAAGATGGAGAAATAATGGGTAGAAGTCATCAAGGCATCAGAATCATGTAGTTACAGAATTTTAGAGTGGGATAAGGATCTCCAAGGCCATCACATCTGATCTATGAATGAAATTTTCTTTACAATGGACTTGACTAGTGATCATTCAGAGTTTCTTCAAGATTTTCAGTGGATTTCTTCAGAATCAGACATGTGACCTGAACAAGAAGATAGATGTCTCCACAATTGTTACTCAAAGTTGAGCCTGCACACAGGTTTAGTCACGTGACCTGTAGCTATAAAACTGATAGTGGATGGCTGTTTACCTACAGGATTTTGGAGTTAAAAAGCATCTCAGATATTTTCTAGCCCATCTTGAAGCAGAACAGAGAACCTCTCTACAATGTCCTCAATAAGTTTGGGGATATTTGGTCAAAATAATCAGTGACAATAATGACCCTCCCCTTGGGAGGTTTACAACATCAACTCTCAGTAATAGCATTTGTTAGAGTCTCTACTTCATATGCATTTAGTGTATACACTTCTGAAATTTTGGGGCAATTGGAAATAAAGAGATCCACATATTCATTTTGCAGCTGATAAGCTTAGACTATAGTTTCCTTCTAAAATGGGAATATCTAGACAATATTCTCCCACCTAGATTTCTATGCTTCCTCCCTCCAATTTCTTCCTTCCTCCCCCCAAAAAAATAATCCACAAACAAATAAAAAAATAGCTATGTCTTTCTCTTCCTTTCCACCATGAAAAAAAAGTTCCTTGCTCAAGCATTTTTATATCTTGCAAGGAGTACTCAATATCATTGATTTAATGATTAATTCATTACGTTCCCCCCTTAAAAGCCCAGCATCAATTTCGAGTAGAGAATCTTGCTGCAATTTGGGGAAACAAAACCTATTGCTGACATCAATTATTTAAAGGGCAAGAACAAATAAACCTAAAAATAAAACCTTAGCTAATATTAAGAATGCCCGGTGGGGAGTGGGGTGTGGGAGGGAAGGGGGAGACCTGGGAAAAGGCAGAGGATGCTGAAGACTCCTGAAAGTTTTTTGACTTTGCAGACCAAATGGAAAGAAAAGTCAGGAGACAGATCAAATCCCTTTAGTGGCGTGGAACTTGTCTGCTAGTCTATTTATCCCCATTTTACCACCTCTCCCACACAACTAGACCCAAAGCCAACAATAGCCCGGGGAAGCACAGCTGACTGCTGGAGGTCAAGGTCTCCTCCAAGCACCAAGAGACCACAATCCAGTTGGCACAAAGGAGATCAATGAGTGCTAATGGACTGCAAAAGATGGGAGGTGGTGGGGAGAGTGGTGGTGGTGGAAATTCACTGAGGGCTTGGGCCTTTTGCAGGCTCAGAGGCAGAAGGAGGCTCTGGCCACATGGTGTCACCCTTGATGCACAGTTGGGGCAGCCCATGACCTTCTCTGTGGCAGCAGGAAATGGGTTTTGGCTTCTCTGACTCGCTTCTATTCATTCACTACAGTGAACTCGCTGTGCTTCAGAAAGCTGGCTGATGGCTTTAAGTCCTGTCTCTAGGCACATACCTCCAGGCTTAGGAAGAGTGCCCAGAAAGTTTGGGTTGGAAGCCTCCCCAAGTGTGGGTGGGTGTGCTCAGCTGAAGGAAACAGGAATCATTGCAATTTGGATTTATTTTTTTCCCAATCTTCTCCAGAAAACCATCATTCTGAGTTGGGTGGCTCATAATCCACCCGTCCAGGGTGGCATTTATCTTGGCAAAGGACCATCTCCTGCTTCTTGGCTTGCTCAGAGAGAAGCTTATCATTGAGAACATCTGTCTCAATAACGTTAAAAATTTGCTGCACCTTTACACCTTCTAAAGACGTGGGTAATTTTGTGTGTGTGTGTGTGTGTGTGTGTGTGTGTGTGTGTGTGTATATGGTCAGACTTGACAATATATCACAATGGCCCTAGTGCAATGTGAAAATTGCTTCCTCCCCTTATGAAAATGATTCCTTTTTGTATATTCTGACCCTAGGTTCTCAGTCTTTTCCTCTGCAACATCCTGTCTGACCCATTGGACCTATTAGAAATCATGGGTCATTTCCAGTTATTCTAGTTGGAAAGGACCTCAGGAAGCATCTAATCCATTTTAAAGAGGAAAAAACTGAGGTCTATGACTATTAAGTGATTTGGTCACAATCCCATAGTAAGCACAAGAAATAGGATTCGAACCCTGATCCTTTAACTACAGAACCAGGATTCTATCCATCATAGCATCCTACCTGACTCATTGGATATACCACCTGTATCATCAGGTCATACATTATATCCCTATTTGGCTTCAAAAACAGAATCTTTTGAATTTAAAACTTGCATATTCATAAATCTAGATCAGCAGAATTCCAGACTCTACTACTTTGCTTTTTATCCCCCATCTTTTCTCTGAAATATAAGATTGAGAAGGCTAGCTAGCTAGAGATTTTTCTGAAGTAGTCTGGGGTTTTTTAGTAGACAAAAAATTCAGTGTGAATCAAGTGTAAAATGTTCGTCAAAAAAGCTAATCCAGTTTTAGTTTGCATTAAGAGTGTTTAGAATAAGAAATGTGTCCATTCATCCCTAGATAAATCCCATTTAAGTCTTGCCTTCATTTTTGAGGACCATAGTTTAGAAATGAAGTGGGTAATGGGAAAAAATTTAATAAAAAGTAACCAAAATAGTAAAAGGCCTTGAAGTGATGTCATAGGAAAAGCAGTTGAAGGAACTGAAGGCAATTAGCTTAAAATTTTTGATTGAAGCATGGGAGGTAGTTAGTGATGTTGGTAGGATTTTCGGGTGAAAGACTAGATGGCCTTTTTTTTATTATAGTAACTTTTTATTGACAGAACCCATGCCAGGGTAATTTTTTTTACAACATTATCCCTTGCACTCATTTCTGTTCCGATTTTTCCCTCCCATCCTCCACCCCCTTCCCTAGATGGCAAGCAGTCCTATATATATTGAATATGTCATAGTATTAGATGGCCTTTTAAAGCTGTCCCAAAGTGGAGTAGTCTTCCATGGAAGATAGTGGCTCTCTCTCACTGGACATATTCAACAAAAGCTAGATGACCATTTGTTGGATATGTTGTAAAAGGGATTCTTGTGCAGATCTGGCCTCGACTAGAGAATCTCTATGGTCTTTTCCAACTCTGTAGCTTTGTGATTCTGGGGTATGATTCCTCCATTCCCTACTGTGATTCTAATTCCTGATTACTGGTTCAATAAATATTTATTAACATATCCTATATGTCAGTCACTGTTCTAGGTGCTAAAGACACACGTATAAAAATAAGACAGGAGAGGAGGTCAGGCTTAAGTTCTTTTAGAAGACTGAAGTAGGAGCAGAGATTAAAGGAAAATGTTTGGGCAAATAGGAGAAATTCAGACACGAAACTAACTCATGGAGGTAGAATAGTTTGGATTACGGTGAGGATTTAGGTGTGATGTTTAGTTTCTAGATAGCTGGGAGAAAGTGGAGATATAGATTGTAGGAGTTGAGGAAGACCATCAAAAGATAGGTAAGTAAATCAATTCTTATTGAATACTATGTGCCAGGCACTGTGCTAATCACTAAGGGTATAAATACAGGAAGAAATATAGTCTTTGCCTTCAAGGAACTTACATTTTAATAGGGGAGGACAATACCTTAAAAAGGGAGATTAAAATATGGAGAGTAATTGGAAAAAGTAATTGGACAAGAGCAGGTGGAAAAAGATAGAGAATTAGCAGCACAATTGGGAACTGGATTTCAAAGGTATATCCTCATAAATATTGAAGTCTCCCCCACCCCCCAAAAAAGAACACCTAAGTTTAGGATGGAAATAAAATTCAGGAATCCACTACTGAATTCATTTTAAAAGATGGAAATTCACTTAGGTGCTAGATGGTATCAGTCACAAGTCTACAAAGATCACTGCAGCTAGATGCAATGAATATTCGAGGGCCAGTTATTGGGAGCAAGACAGGCTGAAAGTGGAAACAAGACAGGCTGAAAATAGGAGCCAGGATTCTGTCACTTTCTTATGATCTGAAAAATCAGAAGGAATATGGGAGAAAACAGGTGCTGCAGATTCATTTCCACCCTCAATGACACCAAGAGAGACAGTGTGGTATAAGGAAAAGGTTGCCCAATAAGGAAGCAGGAAGACCTGAGTTCTAATTCTGCTTCTAGCACTCATTAACTACATGACCAGGACAAGTCTCACTTTCTTTACTGTACATTCAGCTGTGGTCCTTGCCTCACAAGCTTGCTGTGAGGGTCAAATGAGAAGATGCATGGGAAATACTTTGCAAACTGCAAAATGCCATATAAATGTCAGCTACTGTTATTATTATTATTAAGCAACATAATTCAAATCTACCCTCTTGGCACTGGATGTGCTATTTGCAGAAGTGATAGCGGCACTTAAGGAGATGACTTTGGAAAGAGTGACTGGACCCAACCCAGTGCCTGGAGGAGAAATCACTGCAATCACAGCGCAAGTTTCAAAGCATATAAGTATCTATTTTCAAGATATCCAAGTTGAGAATATTCTAACTGATAAGAGAAACGAATGAAAATCATTATTACAAAAACAAAGTTTAGGATGAGACAGATAAAATTAAGAATCTAAGTAGTAACTGTTTTAGCATCTCTTTGAAACATATATGAGATATATTGGATTACTTGCTATCTTGGGGGTGGAAAGAAAGGGGGGAAATTGGAACACAAGGTTTTGCAAAGGTTAATGTTGAAAAAATATCCATTAATATCTTTTGAAAATTAAAAAGCTTTAATAAAAAAGCTTAAGAAGAAGCATTTATGAGAATACTTCTTGCGTTCATCATGGATGTGGATCTGTTGATGAGCATCTATTATGCACCTACTAATGCTAGACACTATGTTAAAAACTGAAGATACAAGCACAACAATGAGATAGTTTCTGTTCATAAGCACTTTATGTTTTATTTGGTTAGGGAATATGTACATGCATAGGGATGTATACAATACTGAAGTACTAAAAGTTGATTTAATATAATAAAACTCCCCTCCATCAAGGTATATCCCCTGAATTTACTAAAAGCACATAAAATGCCTCAATAGATGGACTTTTAGTGATAATTTATTCAATGATTTCCTGGTTAATTGGTGAATTATATCATATCAGATGTAAAACAGGATTCCATCCAAATAGTTTTGCCATTGATAGGGAAGAGCTTCTAAGATCAGCTCAAAAGGGAGAGAGATTCCCTCAGGAAGACAAAGCCCTCCTGATGCTGTTGACAATGTAGTGACTGAAGCACATCTCCAGAATGATATCTTGATTCTTCAAATGAGATGGAGGAGCCCTGAAAAAAAAATTGCCACATATTCCACTCTGGAAGATCCAAGTGGAGGAAGAATTATGGATTGTAACTGTTGTTTCAGATTTGTCATTTTGTCAAATTATAATAACAGGATGTGCCTTCTGGATGAACACTGTGGATGAATCCAAGGAGAATTGTATTTGTTTGCATTTGGAAAATTGCACCACTTTCATTGACCTCAAACAACTTGCTTGTTTAAACTACCATCTTTTTGACACTGATATTTTTCCAGAGATACTGCATAACTGTGAGTTATACAATGCCACAGTTTCTAAAGAATTAAAATTGTGAACTGTCCAAAGGGCAAAAGAGAGATAAGAAGAGTAAAGAAAATTTTACAAATATTATACCATTTCATCCTCACAGCAACCGTGGGAGATGGATGCTATTATTCTTTCTATTTTACAGGAAATTCAGAAGGCAGAGGTTAAGTGGTTGTTCAGTCACAGAGCTAGTAAATATCTGAGATAACATTTGAAGTCAGGGCTTCCTGATTCCAGACCCAGCCTTCTTTCCTCTGTTTCACTAAGATACATTATGGGTATACATTGTGGCATATTACCAGTGATGATTTGCAAACCAGAAGTTTCACAAAAAGTCTCCTCAAGGTCATAAATAAACTAAAAAACTTGTTAAGTCAGTCAGGGCTGTTGTGAACACAATGGAAGCCAACTGAGCAGTCCTAGATTGTAGTAATATTCAAGGAAATAAAACACATTGAATGGATTCCTATCCCCAAAACTGATTTAATGGAGGATCATGAACAAGGATTACATCAGACAAGAAGAGTTGGTCATGAATTCAAATGTAAAATATGTCAAAATACAGAGTTTTGTTCAGTTCTGGATGGAAGCTAAGTTGGTAGATACAAGAGTCTTAGAGTCATCATGTCCCCTTCGATATGGAAACCCAGATGCTCAATTTTCTCTTCTCTACAATGTCTTCTCTCCACTGTCTGCAATGCTTTTTTCAGAGGTGTTAAGATCAAATGAGGAAATTCATGTAAAGTACTTTGCTACTAATAGCAAACATTTATGAGATACCTTAAAATTTGCAGATCACTTTACAGATATTTTCTCAATGATCCTATAACAACCCTAGGAGGGAGGGGCTATTATTTTATCCTTATTTTGCAGTTGAAGAAATAGAGTTAAATGGCTAGCCCAAGATCACACAGCTAGTAAGTGAAGCTGAATTTGAATTTAGGTCTTCCTGACTTCCTTTACTATATCACCAGTTGCCTCTAGAGGTTGGAATCTATCCATCTGCCAATCTTATGCAATTCAGATCCATGGTTTTTCTGCCAATTGGACCTATGAGCCCACCCAACATTCTGGGAGGAGTCCTTCTCTCCTCTTGATCTTGAATGGATACAAGTGGAGTACACATTCAATTGAGGAGTCATCTTTCAGTCTTGTTACATGACTGACATCTTTTTCTGACATGTTTCTCTGGTGGGATCCTTTATATAATTTCCACTTTAACATATGGTGGCCAACTCACACCCACACACACAAGCAAGATTGTACCTCAGACCACATCCTTATAGTCATATACCAAAATGAATAGAGTTCAAGGTCCCCGTAGGTTTATTGTCCACAGCTATAAGGATTTGCCTTGATCAAATATTCTATAAACTTCCAGATTCGAGATGTTTTCCATCCTAGGAGTATTGAAGTGTCACTTAGGGCCAAGGTCAAGGGGTCAATGCATCACTTTGACCTCTTCCTGTTTAAAAATCTCCCAACTGAATGAATTGATGGCTCTGACTGTGAGAACCTGCCTTTCGACTCCTCCCCTTCCCTCCAGCCCCAAGCATGGTGTTGATAAGCTAATTACCCAGCTAACTATGGGGAGAGAACTTGGTAACAGGAACACATGTAACTGTGTAATTATCAAGGGTTCCAGGAGTCACTGTGTAATTATCACGTAGTTTTCATGAAACAACACATGTTTGCCTGTAAATATACAATTAAGTGGTGTCACTACCGCTAACTACTAAAGAGAACCAGCATCTGGCAATTATAGGGCCAGCTGTGGGGACTTAGCATTCAACTTTTCTTTAAGGAAGACTAAGTTTTCTGGAGAGCCCCCATTCAGTGGAAAGACCCCACAACTATCTTCAGTTTTATTCAACCAAGTCAACTTTCAGTCTCAACATAAGATACAAGACAGGCATCCTTTGAGACTCATTTAGGAGAGTCAGTATGGCACAGTGAAGAGGGATCCAGGCTTGGATCCAGGAAAAATTCAGTTAAAATTCTTCCTTGGACATATTCTGGATGAGAATCTTGCCCCACTCAACTCTCAAGAGAGACAAGTTACTCCCACATCAATTAGGGGGGAATTTTCTAATCAGATGCTCCCTATATCAATGAGACCAGAAGTCTCTCCTCTCAACCTTTCACATCTCCTTCCCTGAAAAGTGTTACTGTGGAAAATTTTATAAATCACTAAAATATGTTGATAGGGTTTAAACAATCATATCTCCAGATGTCTGCTTACTAGTGACCATTATCCTAGGGAATAGAAATAGATTTCCCCACCATGACCCAAGAACTATTCTTCCTAAGAGCCACATGCTACAATTTACAATGCATTCAATTTGTATGCCAGCATCTTTAGCCTCATTTAATATTAGGGTCCTTAAATATAGATTCATAGATTTATTGATTTATAGAATTTTAGCACTACAAGTGACTTTAGAGAGAATCAAAGCCAAGCTTCTCATTTTACAGAGAAGGATGATTTGTAAAATATCAGTTAGGAAGGACTTCAGGGGCTGCCTGCTGGGTTGCCATTCCTTCCCTAAGATATTCTGTCTCCTGACTGGGCATTTGCACTGGCTGTCTCCCATGTCAAGAGTCCTTTCTCTTCTCATCCCCACTTCTCAGCTTTCCCAGCTTCCTTTTCAGTCCAAGATAGAATTCTATCTTTGCAAGAAGCCTTTCCTGATCTCTCTTAACCCAAGTAGTCTTTCTCTCTTGATCACCTTCTATTAAGCCCATTTTATCTTATTTGTGAATAGTTATTAGCAAGTTGTATTCCTCATTAGTTCTTTCCAGGTACTGACTGGTTTTTTTCTTTTTCTTTCCTTTAAAACTATGTCTTTTACTTGCATTACTATTAGGTGATATGGTAGAAAGAGTTTTGGATTTGAGATCAGAAAGACTTGAATCCAAATCCAGCCTCAAACACTGGCAGGCTTTATCAAGGTTGGAAGTTTTCATTCATAGGCTGGATTCCACAAAGACCATATTTTTGTACCCTTGAAGATGAGCCTTACTAAGTACAAAGCTCAATCCCATGTCCAAAGGGCAGTGAATTTTCCCATGATACCAACTCTTGAAGACCATCTACAAAGGCATGGTGGCCTCTGGTTGGATGAGGTGAGAGGGTAATACCTGTACAGATGAGATCACAAATCCCTGAAACCCTGAAGGCAAGAGCCATTTCTATTCCCTCCACACATCCCCGGCACTTAAGAAAGTGCCTTTTAGTGAACAATAAATGTTTGTTGATTGATTAGTTCCAAAGAGTCTGAGGTGACAAGTGATAAATAAAGCTCTGTTGATGGGTTAATGGAAGGAGGCCAGAGGACAATACAGCCTTCTCAATCAGGGGGCTCTCCCCACTTCCAAGTCACCTCTATTTAAAAAAAATTATGGATATCTTTTGTACTCACACTTCTTAACATCCAAGTATATCTTTCCCTTCTCCCTCATTCACTGAGATATTCACTTTTGCAACAAAGAACAAAAAAGAAAAAAAAAATTAGTGAAATTGACCAATATATCCATATATTAGTACATACATCCACATACACAATCAGCTAGTTCTGTCAAGGAGCAGTAGAAATGCCTTTTAGAGCTCTTTTCTAAAAGTTTGTGATTGGCAACTATAATTATATAGCATTAAAGCAGTTAAATTAAGCAACCAACTTGCATTTCTTAAGGACCTTAGTATCAGTTATTTTGGTGGGTATTAGGGGACCATTTACAAAAATGAAACTGTTCCTGTCTTCAAGGTGATAAAGAAGAATCTTGATCTCTCTGAGCTTCTCTTTAAAATGAGGAATAAGAGCCATCTATTAATTTCATAATGGAATCAATCAATCAGCAATCAACAATCATCTATTACCCACAGTGTGTCTTATCCCATACTAGGCAGAACCAGGATTAAAAAGACAAAGATTGAAGCAATCCTTGTTCCCAGAGAGTTTATATTCTAATGGTGGAGATGAGAATTTGTAATTGTAATCTTTGTCTGCATTGCTCTTGACTCTACATATTTGATTCTGCATCGGTTCATATAAGGTTTCCCATGCTTCCCTGAATTTCTCATATTCATGAATTTTCAATGATCTTGACACATTAACGTATTGCCTTTTGTCTTATAAAATGTTTTCTTCTTCGTTCCTATTTGCTTCCAAATATTCAATCAAGTACACCAAGCAAGTATCATGATCTCGTTTTACGGATGAGGAAAATAACATTTAGAAAACACATTTATTCCTTTCTTTAAAAATTGTTTTTTTCATTTAATAAAAATCTGTTTTTCTCAATAATATTTAATTTTTCCAATTATATATAAAGATAGTTTTCGATATTCATTTTATAAGATTTTGAGTTCCAAAATTCTTCCTTAACTCTCCCCTCCCCAAAAGAGCAAGCACTCTGATATAGGTTATTTATGTACAATCATTTTAAACATATTTCCATATTAGTAATGTTATAAAAGAAAAAATAAGAACAAAAGAGAAAAAACACAAGAAAGAAAACCAAAAAAAGAAGAAAATAATATATTTGGATTCAAACACAGCCTCCATAGTTCTATCTCTGGATGCAGATGGGTTGTCCATTGGAATTTTCTTGAATCACTGCATTGCTGAGAAGAGCTAACTAAGTCTATCATAACTAATCAACTCAGCATCTTGCTCTTATTGCTAACGATGTTTTTCTGCTTCTGCTCACTTCACTCAGCATCAGTTCATGTAAGTCTGAAAGACAAAAGTCTGATAATAAATATCCTCAGTCAAGCAAAACAAAATTCTATATTGACTAGAAAATATCAAGTCCCAAAAGGGGTGTATTCTTCTGCTCCCTGAATTCATCATCTCTCTGTCAAGAGGTGAATTGTATCCCTCATCCTCAGTCCTCTGGAATCCCGACTGTTTGGTGTGTATATCAGAGATTTTACATCTTTCAAAGTTGTCTTCCACATATTGTTATTATAAAAGTCATTCCTCTGCTCTGCTCACTTAATTCTGCCTCAGTCTCTTAATGCTTCATATTAGACCATTGTCCCATGTGATGACTCATTTCTAATTTATGAGATTTGAGTAAAAGAAAAAAAAGCCACCTTTCTGTTACTTGTGCCCTTAGTTTTCCTCATGCGCTACCCCACCCACAGTCCCAATTGTCCAAAATTAGAATGTGAGCTCCTTGGAGCTAGGTACTTTTTTATCTGATTTTTATCTCCAAAGCTTAGTGCAGTGCCTGGCACATAATAAACATGTAATAAGGGCTTGGTAACTTGACGATGTTTTTCCAATCACTGTGTATGTTGTTATTTTCGAATCTATTTATTTCCCTCTGCCTTAGATCATACAGATCTTCCCATGTTTCTTTTTATTCTTTATATTTGTCATTTTTAATTGCACAATAATTCATTATGTTCCTAAACTAGAGTTTATCCACCCATTCCTTCAGATGTGAATCCCTGGGTTTTATAATGGGGAAAATGAGGTCCCCATGAAGTAAAGAAATTTAAATAATGTCACTAGTAAGCAATTTGATAGGTAGTTCAGCTGAGATTTAAATCTAAATCAGCTGAGTCTAAATCACAAGTTCTTTACTAAGTCCTGGTGCTTTTTTTTTTTCTGGGAAACTTACATATTAGTGATTTTAATGAAAAAAAGTCATCTTCAGAAGGACACTCCCTTTGGATTCTCAGAGCATCTATTGCCTTGAATCTGGTAGGTGACAGTGAAACTCAGTGTTCTGATTAATGGGGATGAGGGATAAGGAAGGAATCACCCAACCCTGAAATGAATTCAGTTCCAGGGAAGCAAATTCTTCACTGCAGACAGAGCCTCAGCTCCAATATTTAGAGAAGGAAGTGAAGGAAACACACATACAACACCGTGTCCAATTCAGATTGCAAGGAGAATTTAGGACAGGAGAATATAATTACCCCCACTGGAATTGGGCCAGAACATCAGGGTTAGACACCCCTATGTTAGCCAGAAAGACAGAAGTTTTAGTAAACCACACTCTTCCTCTCAGTCCCCTCCAAATCTCCCAACTCAGCTCCCAAATAATGAATTCCATGTGCCGGCCCCTTGAAGAAATTGAGTTTTCAGAATGCCCCGTCATCTGACATTCCCCACAAAGCATTTGTCTCAGGAGGTTTGTAGGGGTTAGGAGCCTAGGATCTTAAATTCAGAACTAGAAGGGGCTTTTGAGGCCATCTGGATCAACCTTGTTATTTACAGGGGAAAGAAACTAAAGGCTCTGAAAGCTAAGTGACTCGTCCACTGTCTCAGGGTCAAGTAGGACATGTCAGGATGGCATTCTCCAATACCACTCCAAAATACCATGCTCCTTCCCAAGACTCACCAGCTTCCTAACAAATACCAGTTCCAAATGGTCTGGGACCATGTGACTTATTCACTGGCTTCATAATCAAAAAAGGAAATGGAGGAGAGAGACAAAGGGTCAGTTCTTCAATGGATACATCACCTTTGTGCAAACAGTGTTTTGCCTCTATCTCCTCTCTTGAAATAGAGCCATTGAGGGAGCAATAAACCTCAGTGTAGAAAGGGGAATGGAAAAACCAATCATTCTTCAGCAGAGAAGGCAGAGTTTTAAAATACAAGGCTGGAAAGGAAAACTACCCCTGGTTTTAAGTCTAGAGAAGATATCTTACATGACCTTACTGTTTGTGTATTGCAATGGAAATTCCAACATTTAAAGTCTTGACAGTGGTTCAGCTGGATGCATCTGATACCCAAACCATACTGGGATGAGGCAAACCAATATTTCTGTTAATTTCTTAAACTTATAAGCAGATAACCAAGCAGGATGGGTTAAGAAACCATGGGGACCAAGCATAGCATTTCACAGAATAAGAGGATTTGAGAGTTGGGAGGGACATCATTAGTCAGCTCTATAATCCATGTCATGCATGAAAGGAATTCCTACTCTAGCATACTCATCAAATGGTTATTCAGTCTTCCTTTCCTCCCAGGAAAAGGAAATCAATGTCACCTCTGAACACAGCCTGTTCCATGTCGTCAGGATAATTGTAATATTAGGATCTGTTTTTCTTCTGACCCTTAGCATACATTTACTTTTTTACACTCCATCTCTCCTTCACTACTCTTGATTCTGCCCTCTGGAGCCAAGTAGCACGAATACATTCCCTTTCCTATATGGCAGTCCTTCAAATACTTAAAGATGTGTTTTATCCTTCTCCCAGATTTGCCAGGTTAAACATGTCTGATCTTTCAAATGATTCACATAAGAAAATACGCTAGAGGGTATATTACTCCAGTCCCCTCATTTTGTAATGGAAGAAATGGGACTCTAGAAAGAACAAGTGATCTTCCCAAAGTCAAAAAGTTAACAAAGGGGTGGGAGAAGGAGGTCAGGGTGGAAAATGGAATTTGTATCCAGATTATCTAATGAGAATGAAATCATAGGGTTTTAAGTCTAATAGGACTTTAAGAGCCATCTCATACAAAATCTTCTTCTTTTTCTTCTTCTTCAATATCCTGGGACTTTAAATCAAGACTACTTTTCACTTCATGATGATGCCTTTTTAGTCCTGGTCATTCCAATGCAGAAGAAACTCTTGAGTTCACTTGTCTATATCTCCTTTATTTTATGACTAGAAACATGTGAAGTGATATGAATTGGCCAAGAGGTGAATTGGTGGTATACCTTTGTAAGTGTAGAAAAACATTCATATGGCTTAGATAGTATGGGTTCTTATATCTATTCCCAAAGTTCAGGGTTTAATAGCTAGGACTCATAAGCAGATCTTATCATGTTATTGGTAACTCCTGGGAATGGTCCAAGGGCATGGATGGTAGGATGTGAATGTTTTCCTGAACTCCAATATGAAGATTCAGAGCCAAAGACTGAGGCAGTACAGACTGATAGACAGTTGTCTCAATTTTTAGTCGAGTCCAATGTTCAAATCCCATCACTCCTATTTACTTTCAGTATTGTGTTAGGATAATCATTTAACTTTTAGACCTCAATGATCACATGCATAAAATAAGGTGATTGGACAAGAGGACCTTGAAAGTTTGTTCTAGCTCTTAATTTGTGATCTTGTGATTAGACCCAATTAAGGCTGCAGGTGAAATTCTTAGGGAATGAGTTGAACTCTTCTTTGGATTAAATAATATCATAAAATCATACGATCATAGATTGAGAACAAGATAGAACTCTAGAGCTTATCTGGTACACCTGCTTTATGTTACAGATGATGAAATTAAGCCTCAGTTAAATAATGAGAAATATTGATATCAGAGACATGATTTAATTCAACTCTGACTTCTGAGCCCTATATGTAAATTTACTAGCATGTGGGACAGTCAGTGTGAAGATCTATAAATGAGAGATGGAGGAATAGAGAAGAAGCTAGTTGGACTGGACAGCAGAATGTGGAAGGGGGGAGAAATATTCACTGAGCCAGAGAATACATTGGGTCATATCATGAATGGCTTTAAAAGCCAAACTAAAGAGCTTGCAAAGGAACTTGGGAAGTCAGGGTTTTCCAGAAAACTCCCAGAGAGAAAGACCATCATTATACAAAAGAAGAGAACACCACAGAAAAGGTCCTCTTGTCCAATCACCTTATTTTTGTATAATGATGGTCTTTCTCTCTGAGAAACAGGTTTCTTGGGGAAGTTTTCTGGAGGCAGCTTCCTCCCTCCCTCTCTTTTTTTTCTTTCCTTCCCTCTCTTTGTCTGTCTTCCCCCGCCCCTTCACCATCTCTCTCCTCTCTATTCCTCTCACTCTCATTCTCTTCTCTTTCTCCTTTCTTTTCTCTCTGTTTCTGTTTCTTTCTATAAGTCTCTCTATCTTCATTTCTAGCTGCCTATCTGTCTCTCCCTCTATCTTTTTCTGTGTCTCTTTCTCAACTAATTTGTAATCTCTGAAGCTCAGTCTCTATATCTATAAAGTAGGAATAATAATAGGACATTATTTTATTAAGTTCAAATGAGATAATCTTTGTAATATGAATCTCAAACATGAACATTTCATAAAAATCTCAGCTGGTGTTAATCCTGATATGGTTTAATCAGATTTCTTTCCTAACTCCTACCCAGAAAAATTACAAGGAAATACAAGAGTTACTTTGCAATACTTCCCAAGGAAATCAGGCTTGGGTGAAGTGTTGAAGGGAAGTAGTACTCCTGAGTGAAAAGATGTGGGCAGAAAGTGGGAAGAAAAATCATGCATGAAGCAGGCACTGTGTGAATAGAGGGATAGGATAAGTTGGCTTAAGTTCTTACATCTGACAAAGTATACACAATTCTGTCCCTGTAGCCTCCACCTGTCTTACTAGAGAAGAGATCTGTTTTCCAGGCCCATTGCTGGCTTCTAAATTGACTTATGGGCAAACAACCTTACAGGAATTATGCTCTAAGATAGTAGTTCCCATTTGTGATTCCGAAAATCTCAAAGGATTTGTGATAAAAATTCTTTAGTGATGCCTTAAGCAGTAAATAATTATAGAATATTATGAATAGTATATTAAATTACCCTGGGAGTCATACTATATTTCTTGTTCTTGTTGTTGTTATTGCAAGCACGAAAAAAAAATTGGAAGTACCACTACAAGACTTTCTCTTAAAATGGCCTCAATTTCTGCCCCTGAAGATTTCCATCTACCCTTTGAACATTGGTTCCCAGTGTGGAGAGGAAGGAAAACAAAGTTTTCTTCTTCATCTTAGCAGTGGAAAGAAACAATAACAGTTATTTTTGACCAGGGGCTAATGGATGGAATTTCAAGTCATTCCCCACTACTGGGGAAAGGTCTAGGCCAGCACTGCTGTCCACACATCCCATGGCAACTTTGCCTTTTGGGTGCTCTAGCAAGTACAAAGCATAAAGCCTGTATATGCAGCATTTTATGGAACTGATTTGCTTATTTCTTTCGACTTTTGATTGCCCTCAGTGTTTTCCATCATCCCAGCCATTTACAATATTGCACATAAAAGTAAAAATTTTATTGAACAATAAAAATCTCTCTAATAAAATAAAGGTGGTAAATCCTTCCGAATGGCATCTCAGAGAGCTTTTTCCAAAGAAATGAGGTCCATTTTAAGAAAAGCAGCTTGAGATATGAAGTGAGGACTCTGTTTTTCTTGGATAATATTTAATCAGAGTAAAGAAAACAATACTCTCACCCCACACTCCAAGCACAGTCACCATCCCTATAAAAATCCCAATGACTTAGACAAAAGAAAAAAGACATAGAAAGGTAAATAAAGAGGCTAGAAGATTCAGTGGATCCCACTTCCTTATGCTTCTGTAGCTATTGACTTTTTGCTCCCTTATTCTCAGTTCTCTCTGGTCTGGTCAGTGATGAAATTTATGTTGTCCTGAGTGACATGTTCTTTTCCATCAATCAGAGAGAAAGTAATGACTTGACGGCAACTCACTGTGGACAATGGACCCGATTGGCTATACTACTAATGGTGGTGGTGATGATAATAATAATAACAACAATAATAATTTTAACAGGGTACAGCCCTTCAAATCCATCATGGTCACTGTGACAATTTCCCTACTTGAAAAATAAGATGTTTAGCTAAGCCTGCTAATTCTTTGAAGCTCCCATCGTTTAATGTCTAACCTTGTTCAGGGTAATTATTTCTATCCATTATCCATCATGCTAAAAAATGACAGCTTGGGGACAAGGAGACTTCTCAAGCAAATGTTTTAAGACAGTGCGTTAGGTTGCAGGCACTGGCAAATGTTAATTAAATTATGTAAACAATGTGGTGATGCAGTACAAGGGAGGCTGGAGAGAAAAGGGGACAATTTAATAACTTTAAAACCATTTTTTTCCAAAGGAAAAGGGGAGAGAGAGAGTGGAGATAAAGAGAGAAGGAGAAAGAAGAAAAGGAGAAGGAGGAGAAAGGAGGCTTTATTTTGATCTTCCTAAATTTGATGAGCCCCGGTGTGACACAGTGAAAGGAGGTTGGACTTGGAGTTAGAAGATGGATATTCAAATCCTGGCCACTACTTATTACCTTGTAATATTGAGAGAGTCATTTCATGTCTCTCAACCTCAGTTTCCAATTCTGTCAAGTTGAAGAGCATGACTTCTGAGCTTCTTTATAACTCTAAAATTCTATGAAAAACAGCATATCAAATAAATCAGACAGTGTGTACAATATTCCATGCACATTTTATTTAGTCATTTTTAAATCAACTCTTCCTGATCCCATTTAAGCTAGAGTAGTTTGGAGTGGTTTGCCATTTCCCTTTCTAGCTCATTTTACAGACGAGAAAACTAAAACAACAGTTAAATGACTTGCTCTGGTCACACAGCTTTGTAAGTGCCTGAAGCCAGATTTCCAGTTACGAAGAGAAAACTTCTTCAATCCAGGCTCAGCACTCTTTCCACAGTGTCCCCTAGGTACCCTTATTCCATGAATATAGCCCTCAACTTTCCCAAGAACAGAAGGTTCTTAATGGCTAAGCTTCTTAGGCATTGCAGTTATGCCATGTTCAGTTTAATGTGACCAATTTCCATTTCTATTGTTGTATTCATTGTGTACACTGTTCTGCTGGTTCTTTTTGGGTTACTCTCCATGAGTTCATGTAGTATTTCCATACTTTTCTGTATTCCTCATAATCCATTGTTTATTACATTGTAGTGATACAAAATGTGTCTCATCATTCCCAGCTATTAAGCATCTATTTCCATTTTGGTTGTGTGTTCCATAAAACATGCTATTAATAATATCTAGTTATGTACATAGAACTTTTCTTTCTTTGACCTCTTGGGTCATATATCTAGTTTTAATATCTCTGGTTCAAAGTGCAGCCCAGAGTATCTCTCTCTCTTTCTCTCTCTCTCTCTCTCTCTCTCTCTCTCTCTCTCTCTCTCTCTCTTTCTCTTTCTCTCATTTCACAGACCCTTTTGGCAGTTTGGTGAAAACTATAGACGTCTCCAAATAAATCTGATAAGTATATAAAACAAAATACAAAATATTATAAAGGAAACTAATATGGTTAACAAAATTGAAATGATTACAAATATATGTATTTATACACACACACACACACACACACACACATATATACATATGTATGTTTAAATGTTCATAGGCCCTAGCTTAAGATCCCCTAGAGAGATATTTTAGATTTTTTTTTCTTTTTAGCACAATCTAAAAATTGCTTACCAGAACTGTTGAACCAATGCACACCCACCTAATAGCATGACTAAATATGTATTTCTATGAATGATTAGACTGCAGTTTAGCTTTTGGGCAAATAGGAACATTGTAAAGAAGTGTAAATGGATGCCCATGGGAAAGCTTAATTAATCCAACATGGAGGCAGTTATTCATTGCTCCTTAAATAGTCACTTATTAAAACACCTTTATGCCGGGGTCAGTTTAGCATAATAAGAATGGCACATCGTAACCCCTCCTGCTTATTTCAACCAAGAATCACAGAACCATTTAATAATCCCAGTAATCCTCAGGCTCCATCTCCTTTAATTCTTTCCTGAAAAAAAAAAGATCTCTATACAATAAGGATAGTTTTATTATCTATACTTTTTCTATCTCATTTGATTCTCACAACAACCTTGTGAGAAGTCTTATCTCCATTTTACAGCTAGGAAACCAAGGTCAAGAGCTAAAGCAATTTGCCCAACATCATACAGCTGGTAGATGTCTGAAGCAAGATTTGAACTGAGATTTTACTGATTCTAGTCACCAAACCTAGTCCCATCATATCCAATGAGACGTCAACCAAATTCTTCTCAAAGATCTCCAGTGAGAGGGAACTCACTACCTCCTAAGGAAGCCCATTTTGCTTTTGGATAGCTCTAAATCAGGTAAGAAGATTATTTTCATTTTTTTTTAATTTGTATTTTTCCATACTGAAGGCCAAAATCTTCCTTTTTGCTATTTCCAACTAGTTGTACTCCCTGAGGCTAAACAAGAGGAATCTGCTCCCTCTTCCAAATGATTTATTTTCAAGTAGTGAAAGAACAAGTGTGTCCCTTTCAAGCTTTCTTTTCATTAAGCTGAACTTCCCAATACCTTCAACATATCATAGGATTCCTCTTCTTTTCAATATTCTGGTCTCTTTCCTCTAGATATTCCCAAAGGAAAGTGGATCCATATATTGGATGGTATATTGCTGCTGCTCAGTTACATGTAACTCTCATCACCCCATTTGGGATTTTCTTGGCAAAATTGCTGGAAAGGTTGGCCATTTTCTTCTCCATCTCTTTTTACAGATGAGGAAACTGAGGATCCAAGGGTTCTACTCCTGTCTTTTCCAGGTACCACCTGAATGCTTTTAACTATTTATTCTCTCTAAGCCCCAGTTTCCTCATCTTCTCACCTCATCCTCAACCTTCTTACCCCAGAAGATTCCTTTGTTTCTGTGACCCCTTCCTTTGTTTTCTCCCAGAAATTCCCAGAACTTCCATTGGGAAGAAGCATCTGGGCCAGTTTCATGTTTTCTCTTTATCTCCTTTTCTGGCTACCTTGGCTCTTCAGCCTTCTCCTCCATGGCTCCAGGTGGGTACCTTCTCTTCTCCTCTTGTTCTTTCTTTCTTATGCTTTGTCTTCTCTCATTAGAATGTAAGCTTGTTCATGGAAGATGTCATCTTTTAAAATTATTTGTATATTCAGGACTAAGCATAATGCCTAACACATGCTAATTGCTTAAGAAATGCTTGGTGATTTGGCTTGACTAGGAGGATATAGGCACACATGGTAGGATCCCTGAATCTCTGTCCCTCTGCCTTATGCCTCCAATCTCTATTGGGGAGAACCGGGGTCTATAGATCAGAGATGAAGGGGAGTGAGCTATATGTTATCAATGAGCATCTCTATTATACTTAGGCCCTTCTTGGTGAGAGGTTTTAGTGAACTCATCTCCTTGTTCCATCAGCCATACTGCCAAGCAACCAACCAATATAAAATACACAGCATTAAAAGAAAGGAAGGAAGAAAAAAAAGAAAGAAGGGGAAAAAAAGAAAAAAAGGAAGGAAGAAAAAAAAGAAAGAAGGGGAAAAAAAGAAAAAAAAAGGAAGGAAGAAGGAAGAATGGAAGAAGAATGGAAGGAAGAAAGGAAGGCAGAGAAAGAAAAATATGAAGAAGGGAAGGAAGAAAAAAGAAAGAGAGAAAGAAAGAAGAGAAAGAGAGGAAGAAAGAAAGGAAGGAAAGAAGGAAGGAAGAAAGAAAGAAAGAAAGAAAGAAAGAAAGAAAGAGAGGGAGGGAGGGAGGAAGAGAGGGAGAAAGGGAAGGAAAAAAGGAAGGAAGGAAAAGGAAGACAGACAAAAAGAAAGAAGGAACTAAAGGAAAAACAGAGAAAGAAAGGAAGGAAGATGGGAAGGAAGAAAGAAAAAAGAAAGAAAGAAGGAAAGAAAAAGAAAGAAATAAAAGAAAGAAAGAGAAGTTGACTTTTGAGTTAATTTACATTTTCCTCTGGGCAATTTAAAAGGACTCTGTTGCTCATATAAATCAAACAATCCACTAGATGCATGTTAAAAATGGTGATCTCATGTTAATGGACTTTAATTACTTTATCATATCACCAAAGAGGCCCTATGTTTTCCCTTCGCTCCTCTATTTAACGGAGCAATCATGTCAATAATAAATTTATCCAGCACCTTTCACAAACCACAAGGAATTAAAAGCTACACACATTGAGGATGGCTTAAATTTCTCCTACCTCTGGCAGCCTGCCACCTCTGGGTGCCTTAACCCCACACAGCATTGGAAAGCTCTGTTCCCATTCCATGTCCAAGATACACATGCCTTTCTTCTTCTTTCATTATCGAGATAAAATGCAGACCCCAATAAACCAACCGGGGAAGGTGCTGAATGCCAAAGAAAGGCCCATTAACTTCCAAAAGAGTCTGCTCCCCAAACTACTGTTCGTAGAGCTAATGCAAACAGAGATCAACACATGTAGAGACTGAGCCTAAGGTCTGCCAGAGGGGTATAGGAAAGAGGAAGGGTCAGCAGGGACTGGAGTTTTAAGGACTCACAGAATGTTACGGCAAGAAGAGCCATTTGATGTCATTTCCATCCATCTCTACCTTATGCTGTTGGTCTGACTGAGATTTAGAGAGATGGCAAGACGAGCTCAAAGTTCCACAGCCGCTTTCTTATAGACAAGACTTGGATTCCGAGGACTAAAAGTGGGTTCCGCTCCAATGAAACTCAAGTCCTAGAAGTGTCCATTGGGTTTAATGACTTGAAAATTTGACTCACTTTTTTTTCTAAACCTGCCTTGAGCTTGAGAGCTGGTCAACACCCATCTTTCCAAAACCCCAATTTTGGAACTTCTACCAGAAGCCAGGTGCTACAGTCCCTCTTGTTTATAAAACATGATGAGGGATTTGAAATTTTTTAAAATAAAATTGAGAAACTAAAATGTTCTTCCAGAATAAGCTTAAAGAAAAAAAAAAAACTTTTAAAGACCAGAGTGTGCAAATATTTCAGACGAGTCCTAGAGTTGATTTTGTAGACATGGAGAAAACTGTCAGGTCTGAGTGAAAAGGAAAACATGTGGTGATTAGCAGAATTAAGACAAAAGGGGGTGCCAGTTAGAGGTCAGTACTGGGATTTTGGTTGACACATATGCAAGTTACAGGAACTTTTATTGGATGTGTGATTATTTTTTTAAACTGCAATTAATTGTTCACCACTATATAAACCTTAGGAGATTACAGAATGAAATCCTGAGATATTTAAGTTAATACTATAAAAAAGGCAAGAGCAATAAGACCTGTTTGAAATGCTGCTGAAATTCTTTTAAAAGACCTGTCTAATAAAACCTTTGAGCTTTTTTTCCTTCAAAATCTGGAATCAACTCGACATTACAATTGAGCATTCAAGCCTTGCTTCCCTGATGGATAGAGGGTTGATGGTTGGAAAACTGTGAAAACTTTTAGAGAAGGTGTTGTTTTCTTCTTTCATCGTAGTTCTAGTGCTCAGCACAGTGCCTTGCATCTTATAATTGCTTAATAGTTTTTTTTTACTTCATTTGAAACTCCTAAAATTAATTGAAAGAAAAACATCCAGAAAATACTGTGATCATAATCATCAGCTTACATTTACTTGATATAGCAAGGACTTTGTCCATATACAATACCCATTGCTTTCCACTTATAAATATATAGTCAGATCATTTGTACCTTTCTGGCAGAATATGTGGATCTATTCCTTTCTGATCCCACTAATTTCCTCTGGTAATTTGGATAGCTTAAAGTATGTGGATATGTGGATCTATTCCTCTCTGGTCCCACTCATTTCCTCTGGTAATTTGGATAGCTTTAAGTACCCACCTCTAGTCATCACTAACTATGTGTGTTGTTTCTCCCTGATAGAATATAGGATCTTTGTAGACAAAGATTATTTTTGTTTTTGTTTTTCTAACCCCCCCAAACCCGTAAAATAATGCTCAACACATAGTAGATGCTTAACAATAAAAAAAGCACCATTCATCCATTCACCTCATTTTGGTTGTTAATGTTACAGCAGGTATTTGGTGCAGTGGATTGAGCACTGGATTTGGAAAAAAAAAGTCTCCTCTTTATGAGTTCAAACCTGGCCTCAGATACTAATTAACTGTGTGATCCTGAACTAGGCACTCAACTCTGTTTCCTTCCATTTTTTCATCTGTAAAATAATCTAGAGAAGAAAATGACAAACCATTACAGTATCTTTGCCAAGAAAACTCCAAATAGGATCACAAAGAGTCTGACGTGACTGAAAAATGACTCAACAACAACAAATTTAAACCATCCAAGAAGAGAAAGAAGGCATCAATGTGGCAGAGTGGAACTGATCTAAAACTAGAATAGATCCTGGAGGTCAATCCTGTTCAATTCTCTTATTTCAAAGTAAAGGAAAGAGAAATCCAAAGAAGTTGTGATTCAGCCAAAGCATTAAATAGCAGAGCTGGGATTCAGCTTAGCTTCCCACAATTTGAGTTGGGAAATGTGTTTTAGTGCTAGCTTCCTGACTTCCAGTTATTTTCACTTTATACTAATGACTCCCTCTCTTGAACATCAGTTTTCTTACATGTAAAAGAGGTGTGTGAGAAAGAAACAATACCTGTATCCCCTAAGACTTTTTTTTCTTTCTGATCTGTAACTGTAATTTCAGTGAGAGGAAAGATCTCATTAAAATCACCATGGCAGGATGTTGGTACCAAGGCCACTCTTGTGAGGATGTTCTTCACAAATAAGACTTACATACCCCTCTGCTACTAGCTTAACATGTTCTTCCTTATCTCATACAAGTTCCTTCTTTATTCTTTAGGTTAGAATAATACCCAGGGGTGGGTAATGTATGGTGATGCTCAAAGGGCAAAAATCTAGAGCATTCAAAAATGGCCATTTTAAATATTTTGATTTATAAACATAGATTTTTGTCGAAAGGCTGAGAAATTTCATTCTCCATGGTTTGTGGGTTTTTATGCTGTGAAACATGAAGTCACACATGTTACAGTAAAGACTGAAAGTCTCTGGAAACCAATAACATACCATGGGGATGATGTTTCCCCCTAATTTTAGTTATGTAACATCAGGACTTCAAAAATAATAAAACATTCATATTCTATTTTCAGGTTTGGCCACCTATAAAATATTCAAACTTATGGATCAAAGATTGAATAGGATTTGTCCTCAAGTAATGAGATCTTAAATCTTGACATGAAGATGGAAGGTGTGTGAGGAGGAGGGGAGAAGGTGGGGATGGAAGGAGATTCACCTCGAATACCCTTCATCAGGATGAAATGACTGAGCTAATTAACAGAGGACTGTAATCAGGTCCACACTAATTTGGTCTCAGTTTAATCTAACATTTTCAACTTACAAGTGACCGCTGTTGTTAAATATTATTTTTTTAAAAAGGGAAAAAAAGATAATAATAGGGAAAAGAAAAGTGAAAATAGGAAAAAAAGAAGAGGAAAAATGAGAAGAAAGGGGAAAGGAGAGGAAGAGAGAAAAGAAGAGAGAAGAGTAAAGGAAAAAGCTGGAGAATACATCTTAGCAAAAATAAGTAATTTGATAAAAATAATACATAATATAAATTCAGCCTGTCTCTATTATAAAAATGTATCTTCAGGTAAATATCTTTTAACTATAAAGAACATAGGAAGGAAGAGATTATGCATCTCCAGAGAAAGAATTAATACATTGAACTACTCACTGTACAGGTTTACATATATTTATAAATCTTCATCCAATGGTGGCCTCCTCTAGTTCAGAGTGGGAAGGGAGAGAGACAGCTTGGAATTTAAAATGTAAAATAAATAAGTAAAGAGGAAAAAAATATTGACAAATTTGATAAGCTGGGATGGGGCATCAGATGGCTATGTATCCCGGTATATGAACTTGACTGAGTTTCAAATGTCTGAACCTCAGTTTCTCCATAATAAAAATATGGATGAAAATGATAATACCAATTCCCTCCCATTATCTTCCTTTAAGGATTTTTGTGAGCATCAACTAACAGTATATGAAGGGTTAAAAACTCTTTAAAAAGTATAAAGTAATATGCACATATGACAAATACTCTGAGTATGATTGGTTTTGTAATTGTAACAACCACTCCAATTTTTAAAATGGCTACTTTTTATGAATTATTTTAATAGAATAACCTTCATCAAAATGCCCTCATCAGAACTGTTTCTTAATCAGTCAATAAGCATTTGTTAAGCACCTATGTGTGAGGCGCATTGAATTGAATATGTATTGTGTCTACTATTGTGCACAGATTTTCTCAATCAACTAAAAGTTGGGGCTCTGCCTTTTGTCTTTGTACACTCACTACCTAGACTAGCAGCCTAGTTCACAGTCAGTGCTTAGTAAGTACTTGTTACTTGACTGGATAGGATTGTATATATAGAAATAACCATAGAAGAACTAAAAAAAAAATCCTAAAAACCAGAAGGGTAAATTGAAAAAAGAAAAAAAAAGATTCAATTGGAAATTTAAAGGAGACTTAAATAAATTGTCTTCATTTTCACAGACCTGCTCTCTTTAAGAAAATTTAATATGTAAATATTGAAATTTACAAAAGAGATACATAGTGGGTATTTAACCATAAGAAAATGGGATGCCTTGTTGTATACACTGGTTCTCCTTCAATCAATAAATCATTCAACAAGCAATTATTGGAAAATTACAAGCATTGTGATAAGCTTTGGAGGTTGAGGAAAGAACAATGAAACAGGTTCTGCCCTCACCAAGTTTCACTAAAGAAGAATATCCTGGGTGATTTTAAAATATAAACACAATTCAGTTCTACATATGAGGTTGTTTTTCCCTGCAGCTTCTCATCTAATGACCTGATGTGGTGGCTGGCCACAACCACAGCATGTTTACTTATTCACAATGAAAAGAGATCAATAGAAACAATATGAAAGATTTACATTAGATTTGAGGAAGAAGTATTTCATACTGAGGGCTGAAAATTGTCAGGGATCAACTGAGAAAAGTTGTGGAATCACATCTATAGTTTATTTTCCTTAGAAGAGAAAGACTGTTTCCATGTTTTTGAGATGGCCTCAATACAAAATATGGTCTGGCTGACTTCTCTGGACCCTTGCAACTCTAAGATATTAGGAATTTCTAGAAGAGAATAAACAGTCAATGTTCTGTTATAAGAAGGGAATAATATATAATGCATATATGTATTGAGCATATTTGTATACATATATAAACATATATGCAGGTATACATGCATACATACATAAATACATGTATTCACATGTGTGGGTATCTTTAGATATGGGTGGATGTGCATATATACACATATATGCATGTGTATGTGTGTATATATGTGTGAATTTATAGGTATAAATGTGTTTGAATGTTATAAATAAATGTATATGTATATATATATGTACACATATACACACACACTCACACATAGATATATTTTACCATATGGAAGAGATTCACAGCTCACAATGCTGTACAGAAGGAAGAATAAATACTAGTTGCTGGACTGCAGAAAGGTTCTGAGGTTTGACTTGGAAGCCATCCCTCTAACAGCATACTTCCCTAAAGCTCAGGAGAGTGACTCTGGCCAAGTTCGGCAGGAAAATTTGCTGTTTCTGGTAGACACCTTTCTAAGGATATTCTGATTTTACATCCTGGCAAGGTGCAAAAAACATGGAGATTGAACTGAAGGGAGGAAGGGAGCAAGAGAGGGAGGGAGGAAAGAAGGGCAAGAGACAATTTTCTAAATGTTTGATTTCAAAAATTAAGAAACCATTAAACACAAATTTTGAGTTCTTTATTCTAAGTAGTGGATTCTTTTACACCAAAAAATTCTGAATGACACTGGGAGTAATCATAAAATTTCTGAGGGCTTTTTGAAGACTGAGGATCAGGAGATCATTCTAGGTTTTGATTTCTTTTGTTTAGTTTTTGAATCTCACTCAACTCTACCAGAAATGCATTTGGTCCTTTCAAGTTTTCCCTCTAACTGTTGCAGTTAATTTTGTCGGTGGCAGAAAAGCAGGCTCATTAGGCCTGTAGGATAAATATCCACTACTTCCATGTGCCAACAGACTTTGGCCTACATCATAGCCTTTCAGGTAAAATCACTATGTTGGTAATGATGCAGGCGATATTCTTTAATGGACTACTGGGTCTGTGTGGTGAAGGGATGGTACTCTTAACCATTCAGTCTCAATTTCCTCATCTGAAAAATAATGACATTATATGTAGATAATCTTTGCAGCCTCTCCAAAACTAATAACCTGTATTCTAATATGTCAATTTCTAACTTCTTTTTAGATTGAAAGTTCTAAATCCTTTCAGTCGCTAACATTCTATGTTTAAGGTCTTTCCAGTCTCTAAAAATCTCTTTTCTAACATTCTATGTTCCAAGGCCCTTTGAATATTGGCAGTCTATCACCTATCATTCTACATCTGTCCAGTCTCTAAAACTTTATGTTCTAACAGGCTATATTCTAAGGTACCTTCTATAATGGCATTCTATAATCTAACGTTTAAGTCTTACCAGTTTCTCACATCATATATTTTAATATTTTAAGACCCCTTGTGGGCTCCCATTGTGTATAAGAAAACTCCAGAATATGACAGACATGTGTCTGGAATGAAATCTCCTTTTTGTCTCAAATAAGTCCTCTCTTCCTTTAAGACAAATCTTCTGCATGAAGTCTTTTATAATCATCCACCCACTAATGCCTTCTCCCCTAAATTATGGTGTCCTGTCATTTCACTTATAGCCTAATCCTTCTGACCCCATTTGAGTTTTCTTGGCAAAAACACCAGATGATTTGTTATTTCCTTCTCCTGACAAACAGGGGTAAGTGACTTGCCCAGGCTCACACAGCTAGTTATTCAGTATTATCTTGAATTTAACTACTTAACACGTATTTGGATTATTAACTTTATATTTATGCTGAATAGATTTTTACATTGATTTTTATTTATACCTATTTGTATATGGCTCTCTTATTAGAAGACTATCTACTGAGACTAGGAATTCTTTCATTCTTCCACCCCCAGAGCAAGCAGAGTGCAGGGAGACAGTAAGTGTTTAGTAAATACTTGTTCTTTGGTTTTATATTCTAAGATCTCTTGCTGTTCTGAATCCTCCAGGTCTACAAAAACCAAGTATCTCATTTGTTGAATTCAACTAAGCTCCTTGGGTATTTTAAGTAGCCTTCAGGAAAAAAACAAAACCAACAAAGCAGATTCCTCTAAATCTTGGTAGTGTTTTTTTGTGTGTTTTTGCTTGCTTTTTACTAAACTCCCAATTCTTAGAAAGATTGTTGGAGAATTATTATATTCTCCTGGAAACATTGATCATCATGCGTGAACCGAAGGCAATCCCCTTTACATAATCATGGCAACAGATAGAAAAAAAATATATAGTTATATATGTGTCTTATATATATATATACACATATACATATATTTGCACATGTAATGTATATGTATATTTGTATATATACATTATATACCTACACATTGTATGCCATAATATATAATCTATTAATAAAGTTGTGTATCTGTTATATATAATATATTACATACATATATATATAATGTAAAGACATACATATATATATTTATATGTGTGTGTGTATAATTACCTCTTGAAGACATTTTTTAAAGCACCTCAAAAATAGCACAACACTATCATCCAGGCAGAAGAGTAATCTCTCTTCCTGTTAAGTGATTCCTATAATTCTCAAATAGTAGGCTACTTTCATCTCAATAGGCCATGACAGACCCTTCCCAAGTGACTAAGAAATCTGTGAGTTAAAAGAATTTTCTGCAATTATGTGCCGGGAATATTAAGACTTAATTAATGTATTGGAGATCCCAATAATAAAATGCACCGTGTTGTCAGAGAACAAATGGAAATCGTTAAAGCGCTGGTGAAATTTATGGTTAAATAAATCAAGGAAATTGTCAAATTCATGAGGGAAATCTACCCGGGCGTATATCTACATGGGTCTATCAATGGAGCTTCTTTCCCTAGAACTGAGCTGGGCCCATCACCAGTTCCACAGATAAAGAAAGCATCGCCCCTAATGAATTTTGAGTATTGCAAGCCGCTTAAATAATAGATGGGACATCCTCCTAGTGGGCTCTCTGCCTGCAAAGTGACCTGAGGTACAGGAATCTCTGATTACGCCAGCCGGGGCTGTACAGCTGCACATATGCTCCAGGCATATCGGACTAGACAGGGCAAGGGATGGTGGGTGGGGGTGGAGGGCAGCAGCTGCTTTGGAACATATGAAAAAAAAAAAACAGAGTCAAGGAGGAGGGGGTAAAGGAAAAAAAAAGGATTCTCTCCCCCCTCCTTTTTGAATATATTTAACGTGTTAAACACACTCTGGAAAATTTCTGAAGGTTTCAAAAAGCAGACTGCATTGTGAATCTCACAGGGAATGTTCCAATCTCTGAATACTGTATTCCATGTTTTGGACAGCATCTGCTACAGGGAGGAAGTTATGAATAATTAAGCCAGCCTGCACATTAGAGCCATGGATGATGGCGGCCCTGCTTGTGTGCTGGACTGCCTGGCACGGTCGAACCCACTTAGGAAACTCTGCTTCTCTCTTTCCCTTTAAATTTGTCTTGCAATCATTTAAGCGCTTAAAGGGGAGGGGTGGTGGAGAGGGGAAATCTTCCTCGAGTTTTAATTAAAGTATTTAAAATAATTTCCACCGAAGTCATATGCGCTTGAGGTCTGTCAAAATTGATGCTTTAATAACGTGTCACCCCTTTCTCTATTGCCCTGAAATCTGTTAAAATTACCACTAATCTAATTGGGAACAAAGTTGTCAGAAAGAATGCCTCTCTGACAGTTTGTCTTTCTGCAAACTGCCGACAGATTGCGAGCCACGCATGTGTTGAGCAGATGGGTAAGTTAAAAGGAACACACAAAAAAAAGCAATTTATTAAATCACCTGGAGCCAGAAGCTCCATTCCCAAAATAGTGAGAATGAAATATAACAGGGGCTCCGAGTCCTGGCACTGGAATATACCAGAAGGTACCGGTTACAAAACAAAACAAACATTTGGAGAAGACTCAGCTGTGTTACAGAATAATGAGGAGTTATTTAACCCCATCTAGATTACCAGCCGAAATTAATTTAGGGGGCCGCAGCTTTGGGGGAAAATGGTTTGGAAGGCAGCAGGTTTAACCCTTCACTAGCTCCCCCTTTGTCACTGGAGGGTAGACAAGTCTCTCTCTCTCTCTCTCTCTCTCTCTCTCTCTCTCTCTCTCATACACACACACACACACACACACACACACACACACACCCCACTTTCCATCAGCTGAGCCAGATTGCCAAATGAGGGATAGATGTGGGGGACTGGCTGCCTCTCCTACAGATGCTTCCCACATAATTGCTTTGCTGTCTTCCAGGGATGGGGGGGGTGAGCATGAGCAGGGGAAGGGCCCCAATGGGGTAGGTGAGAAGCAGTGCCAGCAGAGTTGGTGGGGCTACTTTAGTAATGCCCCTGCCCAGCAGCAGATTAGATGGGTCATTGATTATAGAGAAGGAGCTGGTGGGGGAAACTTGAGGTCCCTCCAAATTGAGGGACATTTGGTCATCTTTTTAAACTAACATCCATCCAATCGAGGCAATCTGGGGTCTGAATATAGCAGGGTAGAATCAAATACATTTTAAAGGGACAGTATATTTGAAAGGAATATCTCCAATGCGCTCTCTCTCTCTCTCTCTCTCTCTCTCTCTCACACACACACACACACACACACACACACACACACACACAGACACACACACACACACACACACATTTGACAGATACATCAGGAGCTTGAAGAGCTGACCTGACTATTACTACTGGAAGGGGGCGATATGAGACTGTGTTTCACAGAGCAAGAAGTAGAGAATTTCTACTGGAAAGTTTTGCGGTTGGAATAGGGCAGCAGAGCCCCTGGGAGAATTCCCAAGTCCCTGAGAGAGGACTGCAGTCTTTGCAAACATTCCTGCACCGACTCCCAGCCCTGAGAATTCCAAAGCCCTGAAGAGAATTCCAAGACTCCGAAGGGCATTCCAAAGTCCTTCAGGGAATTCCAAAGCTCCCCAGAGAATTCTCAGATTTTTGATGATTCCAAAGACTCAGGGAGAATTCTCCAAGTTTATTCCAAAGACCTTGTGAGAATTTAAAGGACTCCAAGACTATTCCAAAGCTATTTAGCTACATTGGCTTTTAATTCCCATCATTTTCTGATACTGGGGCATCAAATATATCTTTGCCAGTTTGAATACCATGGGTCCGAGTTGTGTTTGCTTCTGCTCCAGTCTCAAAATAACAACAAAATGAGTAGTCTGGATGTTATCAGGCTCTATGTGGAATAAGGTATGCCAGGAATAAGCAGCTAAAATAGAATTCCCTTTCTTTGTAGGGAAATGGAGGTGATGTTGCCAGAGACCCTGGGACCCTGGGACCCCGGGAGGTGGTGGGAAGTAAAGAAGGTCTATTTGGATGAGAAGAAATTCACTTTGGTTACAGCTGCTGGAAAGGAGGAAATGGATGCCGTCTTGTAGATTCTCATTTTCCCTAATTATTCTTGCTCACTAGATGATGGATTCAGTTGTTCACATGCTAATGAAGACCTTTTGGCATGCAACTGAATATACCAAAATCTATCAGTGTCCTATAAATTCTGATCCACTGGGAATGAGCCCTGGTCTACCTACCCCAGTTATAACAGTGAACCTTCAAAGTTACAGGAACAGAAATAGTGTAGTCCTTAAGCCTGAAACAGAAAGTCTAAACTCATAGAAGTCATTTATCAATTTCAGAGTGGAATAAGAGCCAACAACCTCTTCTCCTCTTTGCAAATCAAGGGATTCTTCCTTTAGGCCAAATTGCCTTTCAACAATGTAGAATCATAGCATTTTTTGAGCTCAAAGGACCTTTAAAAGACATACTCATAAAAATGTAAATGACAATATGAGACAGAATATGAGAAATGCCAAGTGTACAGCCCTCAGACATTATCCAGTTCAACCTCCTCATCTTATAGATGAGAAAAGTGAGTCAATAAAAAGGACAAAAAATAACCCATGAATTAAATAAGAACTGACCTAATTTGTTCAGAGGGCAGAACTAAGAGCCAGAAGTGAAAGTTGCATAGTCAGATTTTAGTTCAGGAAGAAAAACAAGTCAAACAATGAAAGCTGTCTAACAGTACAGATTGGCTTGGGAACTGGTGAGCATCCCTTCGGTAGAGGTCTCCAAGTGGAAACCGAGTAATGACTCATTGGGAAAATTTTAGAGAGGCTTCTTGTTTAGGTTTAAATTGGGTGAGATGATCAATGAAGGTTCTTTCAACTCTAGGGATAAGATGGTGAAATGATATGCATTATGTCAACTGAAGATTGGTACAAAGAAGTTTACCTTGGAGAGGGGATGACTTGGAGACAAGGGAATAGCTGCCTTTAATTATTTGAAGGCATTCCATGTGGATTAGAGATTAGATTTCTCCTTGATCTCACAATGAGGAAGAATCTGTTATAGGAAGGTAGATTTGAGCTCATTACATTAGCAGAGCTGTCCAACAATGAAGCTGATTGACATGAGAGGTTCCATATTAGTTCCCTATTTTTGGAAGTCTTTAAGCAGAAGTTATATGACCATTTGTGGAGAGGGGGTATCAAAAGAGTGATTCAGATATCAGGTAAAATGAACAAAATGAGGATTTCTAATTGTCCATGATTATACAACTAGTTCTTGGAAGAGCTAGGATTAAAACCAAGCCCTCCCACTCTCTTGATTACACTCTCATGCCCTTACTTCAAGACCCAGCTCAATTCTATCTAGTTCAGAAAGCCTTCCCTTCTCAATGACATTTTCAGTTGCTTACTCTATGTGAAGTATTGAGCTAGGCAATGGGAGGTCAAAGAAGAAGAAAAAAAGGAATTATTTATCCTCAAGCATTTATTAGTATACTGATTACTTAGTATACAGTGACCCAATTATTCTCATCATAGTTAGCTTTTATACTGTGCATTAAGGTTTGCAAAGTGTTTTATAATTATTAAATTCTTGGATCCTCACAACAATCTAAAATATGGGTACTATTATTATACCATTTTACAATTGAGGAAACTGAGACAGAGAAGTGATTTGCCCAGGGTCACACAGCTAAGAGTGTGCAAGGCAAAATTTGAAGTCAGGTATAGATAGATAGATAGATAGATAGATGGATGGATGGATAGATAGATAAATAGTCAAGTCAAAGAAAAGGAACTAGCCAGTGGGAAGAGAGCATAAGGGGATAAGGAATAAAAATGAGAAAAAAAGTCTTTATAAGGTAGAGTTGGAACTAAGTCTTGAAGGAATCTAGGGAAACCAGGCAGTATAGATAAGGGTCTAAGTCCTAAGCATAGTACTTGGGCTATGTAAGGGCCCAATGTACCCTTGGGCTACAGGAGGACTAATGTAAGATATCAGGAGAAATTGAGAATGAATGAAGAGGGAATTATATTGATTGTATATTAATTACTAGAAATATTTTAGACATATTTTGAAATTTCTGTGGTATAATATAAAATTTATTCTATGCCTGATATCCACTATAACTTGAATGTTTACATAAGAACCAGGAATCCCTTTACCCACATCTATGGTGACATAAATGCCAATATTTTGGGGTTATATTCAAAGATATTTTTGAATCTACTGAATATACTTTGAATAAATGTAGGTGGGTGCAAAATGAGTCCAAAAAGAATTTTAGAGATTGCTTTCCAGATTGGACCCAGTGCAGGTAAGGTCAGAGCTTGAGATACTGGGTCACAGGTTACATTTGGAACAATTATGATAATTTGCATGTGTCCACACAAAGACAGCTACTCTGGTTAGGGGTCAAAGTTTCATGATCTATGAAAATTGATTAAAGTAAATGAAGATGTTTATTTTAGAAAAGAGAAAGTTCATGATTCATAACATTTGAATCTAAGCATTTGAAAACATCTGTCATATGTGAGGTAGTCTACATTGATTTTGTTTTGCCCCAGAGGCAAACCCAGAAACAATGGATGGAAGTTCCATAGAGGTGAAGGTGAACTTGGTGCCCCCAGTCACCCATCTGGTAAATAACCGAGGCAAAATTTGAGATGAGGTATGTCTGACTGTCAGTCCAGTCAATACTGCCATTTCTTCTGTTTGTGTATTCCTTGTACTGCCAAGAACAATCTTTTATGCAGACCTCAGTGAAAGTTATGGGTCAGTACAGAACCCTCTCTAATACAACACCCCGTCCCCCCCAATAGCTGCTCTCCCATCCCAGTATACTACCCTTTTTACCCTCTCCCTTTTGGTCCTGGTTTATCTAAGCACAGATTTATTTATGGAATGGAAATTTAAGATCCTTGAAAGCAGGAGTTGACTTCACACTAAATACATATTTATTGAATGAATAATGATGGCTTGGGGAGCATGAAAAAGATGTGCACACTGTTTGCAGTTCAGGAAAGAGCTGAGCACCTTGCAAAGATCCCAGATCATCAGAGCTAAGAGTGACCTCAGAGCAGAATAGAATATAACAATGACTGGTTATTGCTAGAACTTATATCAAGCTTGGAGTTCTTCAGAGAGTTTTTTACATGTGCTCTCTTACTGGATCCTCTCAACAACTTGCTAGGTAGGTACTAGAACATAGAAAGTTAGGACTCATGAAGGGACCTTGGAACATAGAACATAAGACTATGGAAGGTAGAATGTCCTGAGTGGAAAGAACACAGAAAATCATAAAATATTAGAGAAGGAAACAGTCTAAGACCATTGGAGCTGAAAGGGCTCTGGGCAACGATTCTGTTCAACCTTCTTACTTTAAAAATGAGGAAACTGAGGTCCTGGGAGATTGTTACTTGTCTAAAGTCAATAAACAGTAAATATCAGAAGTGAGATGTGAATCTCCCTCCTATAACTCCATTGTGAATGGTCTTTATGCTGCACTACAATGTCTACCCTAATACCTAGAACATGAAAGCTGAGAAGGATCTTAGAAAAGGGAATATCAGAGTTTGGAAAGACTTTACTAATTTACTTATCCATGACCTCCATTTTATAGAACAGTTGTTTGTTGCTCAAATTTAATAAGAAACCTCAACAACCAATTCCCTATTCATCAGGGCTTTCCTCAACATATAGAACTTCCTTTAACTTCAAAGTAGACCATTCTGTGCCCTATAGAGTAATTCAGAGTGTTCAGGGGCCTGAGAATTTGACCTTGGGGATAAAAATAAGTGACCCAAGACAAACACAATAGGAAAAAAGATTTTCAAAAAGGCAATTTTAGATGTGGAGAACTTGGAAAGGGAACAGGGAAGAATGACATTCTGCTAAGGAAGCAGAGAAAGGGAATAACGAGGAAACCTTACAATTTACTGTAGGAACAGGAAGAATGAGATATGAGACTTTCATCATGTATGATCCTAGTCCATGATGAAGCATGAATAAAGAACTAGAGAACTATGGTTCTAGTAGGATGCAGCAAAGCTCCCAAAAGAGCACATGGGCTTAACATGCTTCATTAAATATCATTTAATTCCACTAAGAGTCATTGTCATGGAATATAGTAGGGGGAAAAAAACAACCTGTCCTAGAAGAGCTGGATAGAGTATCTTTGAGATGTTGAACAAATTGGTTAAATTATGTCAGCTTCAGTTTCCTCCTTTCTATCGGGCACATCATGAATAATCTACTTTTTTAAATTAAAAATTCATTAGCTGGAAGTAGAACAGAGGGTTAATACTGTGTAAGAATCCATTTCCTGACTGTACCATCTATTGGTCATGGAGATAGAAGGTGACAATCGGATTGATATAATGGAACCAACAGTTTGCTGAAAATCAGATGAGAGGTTTGGAGTTCAAATCTTAGCTTATGAAAGCTGTATTTCCTTGGGTAAATTGATTAAACTCTCTAAGTTTCAGTCTCGTCATCAATAACAAAGAACCCATAATTTTTTTTTAAATTTTCTTTATAAGATTTGGTAAGAAAAGTGTGAGATGTACAAGTGTTTTGATAAAGGAATTAATCATATCACTACTAATAATAACTGCATTTGATATTTATGCCAAATTTCAAGATCTGTAATTAATAACACAATTGTATGCTAATAAATATAATGATTATTAATATTTACATTTCATTACAAAGTTAGTAAATGACATTATATTATCTGATGGCTTTTGTTACAATTTAAATCATAGCATAGATAGCCTTCTTATAGGGTACCTCATAGCTAATCCCACTGGAATTTCTAGAGGCAGATATTGATGTAATATGGCAGAACTCTTGGTCTCATTTATTCCTACAAAGTATATAGGGGTAAATGAATTGCCACGGAATCATATGATGCTTGGTTATATATTAGATTAGTTGTTACTACTTGTGTGTCCTTTGACAAATTCCCTAATTTCCCATTCTGGATCTCAGTTTCCCTATCTGTGAAATGACAAAGTGGGATAGATGAGCACTGATAGATGATAGCTCCTCATCCTATGACTTCATTGATAAAAAAACATTCTTGACTAAAAGGGAAACCAATGTTGTCTTTAAGAGTAGATAGGTGAATATTATCTATTTATTTACTTTTCAGAATACTTTGGAATTGGGAATTAATCATGTATAAAATAGAAAACATAAATGCTCATTGATAGTCCCTTAAAATCCTATGAATAAGCAATAGGGACATTTTGTGGGGATGATATAGAATATTAGAAATATTTCATGCATCTGAATCTTAGCTATATGCCCTTGAATATGTCACTTGATTTCTGTCTTGCTTTTTTTAACATCTATAAAATTTGTTATTATTCAAAAGAAACAGAATAAGAAAAAATAGGGTGGGGCAAAATTGCATAATAAGAATATATACTTATGTGAAGAAATGGAAGAACCAGTCCAGGAAAGCATAGGGGGAAGCATTTGGATAAAGATTGATGGAGGGGAAAATAGACGCCATTTTGTTTGTTCTTGAGGATGATGGGTAATGGAAAATGACAACAAAAACAAGATGCAAATGTCAACTTCTTATTCTCCTTGTGTTTTCTTTGCTAAAGAGAATGGATGACTTTTGTCCTAGAAATTCTAGCACAAAAATGACTAAAAGGGAATCATGGAAGGTTATCACCTTCCATGTGAACACATGGAGAGAATACATTATTGTTCTTCCTAAAGTGTTCCAGCCTGGAAAAATTGCAACTTCAGCTATAACAAGAGCAACAACAAAGCTAAGTCTCATAAATGGTTGCTGTTTGTGAAATATGAAAGACCATGGAGATCATAGGAGGGATTGTGGAGTGGGAGAATGGCTATTGCTAGCCTGATTTTCCAAAAAGAGAAGAAAGACCATGCAAACTATAGGTTAATGATATTTAAATTTAGAGAGAGGAGGAGGCAGAATGATTAAGTAGATAAGGAAACAGAAGGTTAGTGCACAATAAGAAGAGCAAAAGAGAACTGTTAGAGAGTCAGCATGGTTTCATCAAGACCAGGATATACCAGGCTAAACTTATTTCCTTTTATGAGATGGTTAATAAAGGAACCAGATAATATAATGGTAAATAGAAATATTATCTGTCTGTTAGTACAGCACTTGATAAAGGATCTCACCACTGTTTTAAAAAAAAAAGGTGGAGATCTATAGTAACAGGGATTTGGGAACTGATTGGCAATTTGAAATTTATAGTTCAAAGGAACAAGCATTCCATTTTCTGCCCTGAGAGTAGTTAGGATTATCTTAAACTTTCAGTTAGGAAGAGAGGATTAGGTATACTGCAGAGTTCTTAAAGGAATACCCAGACTCAGCTTGGGAGAAAGAGGTGAAGACCTCAAGAACTAAGCAGCAGCAGGAGCAGTGAGGGATAGCTTCCTGAGCTAGCCTAGGGCTTGATGTGCTAAGCCATAAAGAATTTTAAGTGGATAACACACAAGAGAAGAGAGTCAAATGATTGGCATTTACATGTCTTAATGGACCATTGTGGAAGGAGAACTAAGCTTGTATGGATAATTAGAGAAGTCCCAAGGTAAATGGGCTTTTTCTGAGGTCATCATTTGTGTGGTCATCCTTGGGTTGAGACTGGATGAGCCTTTGTTGGGTGCATTACAGCAGATATTTCTTTGGGGTAAGGGCCTGAAAGAGAAACATGGACTTCTGTAGTTCTTTCCAACTCTGAGATGCCATGATTCCATGATACTAATTCTTTTTATTGATGAGAAAACCAAAGCCTGATGAAATGGCCAAGGTCACAAAACTAGTTAGTAGGAAATTCGAGAGCTGTTCTTTTAATCCTCAGACCACTGTTATTTCCCATTATTCCAATAACATACACCACTTCTTCCCCACACAAATTTATTTCTTTATTCATTTTGATGACTTTCAATTCACTTCAACTCATTTTTATCCCACAAAGCATTAGCTATTTGTCAACTAGTATTCTAAATACTGTGTGATTGTTGTTCGATCGTTTTTGGTTATGTCTCACTTTTTGTGACGCTATCTGGGGATTTCTTGGAAAAGACACAGGAATAGTTTGTTATTTCCTTTTCCAGCTCATTTTATGGTTGAAGAAACTGAGGTAAACAGGATTAAGTGACTTATTCAGGGTCTTACAGCGAATAATTGTTGGAGGCCAGATTTGGACTCAGGAAGATCTGAGTCCTGGGCCTAGGGATACAAAGGCAAGAAACAAACAAATAAAAAAAATTAATTTCTGTTTATGATTAGTTTAGGATTTGAGTGAAAATTGTACTTCTTTTATTTACTATTTGTACAATCTTGAGTAAGTGACAACTTCTCTGTCTCTCAGTTTCTTCATCTATAAAATGGAGAAAGGACCTACGTGGTCAATGAAGTTCCTTCCAGTGATATAATAACTCTGAAAAACCCTTCTACTGCATTCCTAGAAAACCACCCCATAAAGAACTTATCAAATAAGTATCAAATAAGCAAAATAAAATAATCATTTCAGTGGAGAATAGAATATTAACTACTGGGATGGGAGAGAAGAATTAGGAAAAAGCCTTAGTGTAAGAGGTGGTCCCCCGGATCAGTCTTATAGAAAGCTAGGGATTCCAAGAACTGCGGAAGAAGGGCATTCCAGGCATGGGTGACAGCAAATGCAAAGTCACAGAAATGAGAAATATTATGTTATATGCCGGTTTATCTGGAACATCCCCATTCTCATCTTCTTTCCCTATCCCTTTTCCAGTGTTTTGGAAAATCATAAAGATCCCTTCTCTTAATTGAGAACTTAAGGTTGGTGATTTATTTAATGGTGGCTTTAAATAAATGTTTTTAACCCCACTTAGAATCCAGCCCTTCAGATGATTTATTGCACATTCTTCCCCTGGTTAATTAAACTCATTTCTTAGGAAATGACTCATGGCTAATCACACCAAGAAAAAAAATTGTTAGTTTGCCCTCTTTGTTGTAAAATGAATATAAATAAAGTTAAAAGCAAAATTAAAGCATGCACCCACACATGTATGCACACACTGGTCCTAAACTCAGTGATATTATATGAAATAATACAATACATGGGTCTAAATCCAGCCCCTGTCCTGTTACCATGTGGAACCAGGCAGCAATTTACATCCTGCTCCATGTTCTATCAAGTGAGTTTTCCATTTCTTTAGGGAAACAGGATTTTGGAAGGTAAAAAACCATTTTTTTCCTTCAGATTCCTAGACTCAAACCTGTTGTATGGCTTCTTTGCCCACTGGAGGGATATAAAACCATTATGCTTAAGTGTCCTAATAGCTAGCATATGTTTTTTTCTGAGAAATGACACTGCCATCTGGATTTAGGTCTACTGACGATTTCATACAATACTCCCTCTTTCTTCAGAGAAGGGAGGCTGAATGAGTCCTACTTGGAAAGCTTTGTCTTATTAATGCAAAAGCAATTGGAGGTAGAAGTTACATGTGACCTCCCTTCTGAAGATTGCAGATGGCTTTGCTGAGAAAGAATAGGAGTGCCATTGGAGCTGGGGATTCTGGAGAAATAAGTCTGGCTAGAAGAAATGAAGAACCAAAGCATCCTTCCTTTATAGTACGATTTTCTACAATAACCCAGAGAGACTGTGTAAATGCCCACTTTTCAGAGAAGGAAACTGAGCCTCGGAGAGGAACAGGACTCATCACTATTAAATGAAAAATCACTAGTGGTAAATAAGACATAGGACTGGGGTTTTTGACTCCAAACCTGGAGCTCTGTTTTATCATGGTATTAAACAGAGAGAGAGCTGATGGAACGGTTTGGGGGCCAGCCTTGGAATCCGAAAGACAAAATTAAACCCTGACTGATACATATCAGCCATGTGACCACAAACAAACCACTTATTAATGGAACTAAATAGAGGTAGTGTGGTGCAATGGATAGAGGGAGAGCCTTGGAATCAGGCTCACATCCTTGCATCCTGTGAAACCTTGGGTGAAACTCATTCATGTTATGAGAACAAAGAGAAGTAATATTGAACAGAAATAATGAGCTAGCCTTGGACTGGGAAACTGGGAGTTGGCAACTCACTTTTGATACATAGTAGATGTGTGACCCTAGGTTAGTCACTTAGTATCTCAATGCACCAGGCAGCTCTCTGAGATTCTAGATAATAGATGTGTTGCTGGTTGATAGTAATGGGAAAAGTTTCCACGACTGCTGAAATAGATGTTATCATAAAGAACAGAATAATAAGGATTATTATTATTAAATTTATAATAGTGAATTAGACAATGGTGACATTTGCTAACACAACTTTAATAATAATAATGGCCCCTATTATTCTTGTTATTATCTAATGCTGAATAATAAAGATTATTATTATTAAAATTATAATAGCGAATTAGACAATGGTGACATTTGCTAACGTTACTTTAATAATAAAAATGGCCCCTATTATTCTTATTATTGTCTAATGCTGACAATAATAAGGATTATTATTATTAGAATTATAATAGTGAATTAGATAATGGTGACATTTGCTAAAATGACTTTAATAATGATCCTTTTTATTCTTCTCATTGCCTAATGGTGACATTTGTCAATATGATGCTCAGTGTTTTACTCTCCTTTTATTTATTCTTGTTCCAATCCATCAGACTTGGAATTAATGAATGAGGTGAGTGATTGGGTAAGGATGGGCCAGGATGTGGGAATGAATACAGCACTTCCCATATGATTCGCCCAGCTTCCCTTAGGTACTCAGCCCTACAGTGGTGTCTACACTGGCTCCATCCCAAGTCATTAAGCAGCCATTCCAACAAGCTCCTTATAACTTAAGGAATACCATGATAGTCTTCTCTGCTCCGCAACAAGCCTTGTTACATCTCCAGAAGTCATTCATCCCTCCTCCTGCTGCTCGGCAGTTGGAGTTGGAGAAGCCAGCGGTAACCTCTTTGACTTCTGCCCATCTTCTTATACATCGGGGACTGGGTGGGGAGGAAGGGAAGAAGACCTTTCTCACCTGAGTGCATCCTTACTGGCCTCCTGGCTGTTGTCATGCACAGGGAAAACCTTCTGGGTCCCTCCATCCAACTGGCTGCATGTGGAAATGGGCAGGCTGGGATAATTGATGTGCTCGGTCTGACCGTGCACAGGTGGCTCGGAGACGGCATACAGCCGCTTCTCGGGTTTGCCAATGCCATCTGTTGCCATTGGAACATCTGTCGTCAAGGTCACCCTGTCACCCTCTGTTAAAGTTACAGGTTTGGTGAGGAGAACAATGTCACCTAGGAAGGAGACGGTGGGGAAGGGGAGGAGAGGAAGAAGAGAAGGGAAATTAGATAAAGCAGGAAAATTGGATTTAAAAAAAATCGGTGGGGGAGAGAAAAAAAAAAAGAATCAAACATCTTTTCAATGAATTGAACAAAAACAGGTAAAGTATATGTGATTTGCTCTAAGAAGAATATTTTTTTTCCTAAATCATTGGACCGGGAATATCTCATTTCCATCTTCATCTCCACTTCAAATATTAGACCATTTAATACTTCCATATATTAAACAAACATAAATATGATGATTTATAATCTTGGAAATTTTGTACTCAAGTACTCTCTCTCTCTCTCTTTCAAAAGCAGATCTGCAGTTATGACAGAACTTATTTTTAAATACAAGCATTCCCCTCTTTTGCTCCATATATCAACAAAGCTATTTTTGACATGATCCCTTTTGCAGAAATGTTTCTTTCTGGGTATGTGTGCGCAAGCGCATGTATGTGTGTGTGCATATGTGTGCTCACTGAGGGACCGGGCAGGGAGCAGGGTGGGGGGAAAGGGGATTGTGTTTATCAACGTATTTTACTGACATTTGAGCTTTTGCTCTTATGCCAGAAAGAAGAACCCATTTATTAATAAAGAACAATTATGTTAATAGACTCAAATGAACTGATGGACAAAATACCTTAATGAATCAAATGCAATATTGGATTTTTAAAGCCAGTGGTGTTTACAGGCGGCTCTACTCACAGAAGTGTCAGTTCAGTTGTTCCCTGTGTGTATTTATAGAATATTTTTGTGTACACACACACACACACACACACACACACACACACATATATAATATACATTTATGGCTATGTATATACGTGTGCATTTTATACAAACATGTGGATGTGGTTATATATACCTGTGTGAGCTCATATAAATACACATATACATGTAGGTATGCATATACATTTATAAATACATATATTTTAGCTTTTTTGTAAAAAAAAAAATCTGACTCAGTACATGTGGCAAGCCAACTTAATGCCCATCTGTTCCAAAAGGAGGGGCTGTCGAGGCCCGACAGCCAGTCCTGAGCCACCATTGCCAGCACCAGGCACTTCCTGGAGCTTCCAAAATGTCACCGTCTCAGGGTGGGAAGCAGCTCATCTCCCTCACACACAGCTCCCATGGCGTTCTTCTCCAGACGAACCTGTCAGTATTGGGACACATGGTGGGAGCCTGCAAAGAGCAAATAGGAGGACAAGGACGAGGACCAGAACTGGGATTTAACTGGCAACGGCACATCCCTCTAACTCGGGCGGGCTGGCACCTTCTCCGCTGTGGATGGCTTTAAGAATTGCCCCTTTACAGCAAGGTTAAGTGATTTGCCCAGAGTCACACAGCTATTAAGTGTCAGAGGCAGATCTCCCTGCCTCCCTAAGACCAGCAGACTGCCTCTCAGCCCTCTGTTGCTTCTAGTCCTGCCCTCTGCAGCCAAGAAACAAGACTCTTTCCTCCTCCCAGTAAGAGATCCTGAAGTCAACTCTCCGGCTGCCCCAGAGTCTCCTCTTCTTCAGGTCAAACATTCTCAGTTCCTTCACCTGACCCCAAGCAGTCCTCCCACCCTTGCTGGATCTTCCAGATGGCCTTTGGTGATGTCTTCTTAATATAACGTAGCCATCTTCATATAGAGAGCAGGAGTCTTGAAAAGAACAATTTAGAACAACCTTAAACCTTTGTGTGCATTAAATATAACATGATATAACATAATGTAATATAATATAATATATAATATGATATAACATAAAATAATGTAATATAATTATTATAATTAATATAATGTAATATAATATAATACATATAACACAACACAACACAATATAATATAACATAAATTAATATAATATAATAGGGTCCCCTGGAAAAAATCCCTCAATGGAAGTCAGGCTCATGGGCAGTTTTCAATCTCAAATGGGGCTTGCATGGTTAGAGAGCAATTGTTCTGAAAAAAATCTGAGGATCTCAGTGGATTATAAGCTTGATATGAATCGGGCATGTGATTGCCAAGGTGGGTAGGGGAAAAGATAAAACATAAATGTAATCTTGGTCTGTGCTGGGAAGACTGTCACTTTCAGGAGTAGCCAGGTGCCAATTCTACTGCCCTCTGCCCTTGGCCAAGCCAAATCTATAATTCTGGGTGTAACTGAGGAAGGAAATCATAAGGAGTGTTCCCAGAAGGGTACCACAGATGAGGATGGGTGATAGAAGGATGGGGTGAAGGAAATGGGATTGCTTAACTCAGAGAAAAGACAGAGCAGGGGGAAATGAATGTGCCATAAAAGAGTGAGGAGACTTACAGAGAGATATTAGGGTGGACCATGGTGCACAGAGCACTGGACCGGGAGTCAGCTTTATGAGTTCAAATCCATGCTTAGTCACTTATTGGGTGACTCTGACCAAGTCATTTAACCTTGTATGCCTCAGTTTCCTCATCTGTAAAATGAGTCAGGAAAAAAATGACAAAGTGCTTCAGTATTTTTGCCAAGAAAACCCCAAATGGGGTCATGAAGAGTGGAATGAAGGTTGAACAACAAGACTTACTCAGTTTGGTTCCCAGAAGCAGAACTGGGAACAGTGGGTGCTTGGCAGAGTCCTACCCAGGCTTGCTGTCAGAAAAAGCTTCCTAAGGTTGAAAGTGTCTACAAGTGGTCTAGGCCCCTTCCACAGATGGTGGGTGTCTCTTCAGTGGAGGTCTTCAAGGGGCCCCAAGGGGCCCGTGTATCGGCTCAGAATTTCTTCCAGATATGGGGTGGACCAGGTGGCTTCAGAACTTCCTTCTAACTTTCAAATTCTGTGCTTCTGTCCATTGCTCAGTCAACAAGCTTTCAGTTAGTGATTAGTGTGGGGCAAGCACTGAGCTAGGAGCTGGGTATGGAAAGACAGAACGGAGCAGTCTGTGCCCTCACAGTCGTCACCACCTAATGCAGGAAACACCTGGGATTATCGAGGTACCTCCACATTGAGACAGAAGGCAATCTGAAAGGTCAAGGTGTTGGCAAACAGGGCGCTCAGGAAGGCCACCTGAAGAAGTTGAGCTTTAGTTAAGTTCTGAGGGAAATAAAGGAAAATAGAAGTTGGAGATGAGGCAGAACACCCCACTGATGGGGGCAGCCAGCCCAAAGGCATTGAAATAGGAGATGGTTACCTGCTACCTGCCAAGAGGCCAGTGAACTGACCTCACTGAGGAAGTGATAGAAAGTTAAAGAGTAAGGAAACTGGAAAGGTGGGAGAGAGTCAGGTAAGAAAATTTTAAAGGCCAAAAAGAGCCTTTTGTATTGATAATACAATAATTTATTAATATACAATATATAATAATAAGGCAATAGGGAGCCACTGGAGTTCATGAGCACACCTGTGTTTTACAAAAAATCCCTCTGGCTGTCTAGGGGAGGATTGAGCACAGTCTGAAGAGATTTGGGACAGGAGGACAATTGGAAGGCAATCTCTGGTGAAAGGTGAGGCCAGAACCAGTGCTGTGGCCTCTGGACTTGAGAGAAGTGGATTTTGTGGTTCTAGGTGAGTCAGTTTGCAATATCACCACTGGTTTGAATATCCCAGGAGGGTATTTTTCATGTTAGTTCTTCCAGGAACAAGCTGACAGGCTCATCACTCCCTAACAATGTCCATGGCTTTCTTAAGAATACAAGCTCCTTGGGGCAGCTAGGTAGCACAGTGTATAAAGCACCACCCCTGAAGTCAGGAGGACCTGAGTTCAAATCTAGCCTCAGACTTTAACACTTCCTCACTGTGTGATCTTGGGCAAACCACTTAACCCCAATTGCCTCAGGATAAAAATAATATAAGCTCGTTCTGCACAGGTTTTCTTTAGCTTTTAGAATCCATTTCCCCTTCACTTTACTCCCTATCCCAAACCCCAAGAGTTTTGATTTTCTTTTTGTAAACGACACTGATAAGGAAGCTTTTACCAATGAGCACTTGGCACCTGGACTGTAGGCACTGAGGAGTGAGCCCTCTTATAGTGTGTGAAATTAAGCCTTCCACCATTTCCAACCATTTCTAAATCGAATTCTCTGCTCTTTGCTCATATTCTTCCTCCCTAATCCACTGCAACCTGTCCTCTGCCTTAAAGATCATGGACAGAGAAAGGTGTCTTATCCCATACAGGCCTCCAGGCCACTTGTTGGCCAATGGTGACCCCGATTGCCTAGAAGGACCACTCCTTCCCAATTCCCTTTATGTGTTGTGTTAAAATGGCAGCTCCTTGAGGGCAACCACTCTATCATTTGCTAGTATTTGCATCCCCACTGCTTGGCAAAGTATTGGAAGATAGTAAGAATCACATCTTATTTTAGACAAAGTCCAGTTAATGAGACTTTGACAAATAATTAGGCAACATCCAATCACATGTGAGTTTCTTAAATATGCTTAAGGAAGATGGGGAAAGGCCTGCCCACTTTTCTAAACTTCCCCTTGTCCCCTTCAGTTTTCTTCCATTCAATTCAACAACCATTCCTTAAACATAAACCAAATATCAAGTGAGGTGCCAAATGTGCAGAGAATACAAAGTTACCATTCCCTGTGCTCAAGAAGATTATTTTCTATTGCTGTGGGCTGGGAGTCGGAAATTGGAAGATACGCATCAAAATTCGATTAAAAATATAGGTGAAATAATTGCCTGTACTTTGATAAAGTTTTCAGCCTAATTTTAGATTGTAGAAATATATTTCTATTAACTATCTATCTGTCTGTTTGACTATCTGTCTACTAGTTCTATCCATCTATCTGTCTGTCTTTCTGTCTGTCTCTGTCTCTGTCTCTCTGTCTCTCTCTGTCTTTGTCTCTGTCTCTGTCTCTCTCTCTGTCTCTGTCTCTCTGTCTCTGCCTCTGTCTCTCTCTGTCTCTCTCTCTGTCTCTCTCTCTCTCTCTCTCTCTCTCTCTCTGTCTCTCTCTCTCTCTCTCTCTCTCTCTCTGTCTCTCTCTCTCTCTCTCTCTCTCTCTCTCTCTCTCTCTCTCTCTCTCTCTCTCACACACACACACACACACATCTAAACATTCATTCACCTATCTACCTCTATATAGTTCTATCTATTCATTCATCTATCTACCTCTTTGTATGAAGTGTGTGTATGTGTCTGTCTGTCTACTAGCTCTATCCATATCTCTCTCTCTCTCTCTCTCTCTCTCTCTCTCTCTCTCTCTCACCTAAACATCCATTTACTTATCTACCTCTTTCTATCTATCTATTCATTCATCTATCTACCTCTTTGTATGAAGTCTGCTTATTTGTTTGTCTGTTTCTTTTGCTCCCTCTCGGTCTCTCTCAGTGCTGGGAGATACCTTAGAAGCCATCTAGTCCAGCCCCATCATTTCTCATATATGGAGAAACTGAGGCTGCACAAGTGACTCGTCCAAGACCATCCCACAGAGACAAAGCTGCAGTTTGAACCTGTTCCTCCTGCCTTCACATTAAGAGTTCTTTCTGGAGGGCAGCCCCCTCCAGCTGACTGACAAGGTTACTCATTCGTTTTTAATCACCTTCTTAGACATCAAGACCCATCCATTCTGGGTTGCATGAAGGACCCAGATGATTATTGAGGATTAATGGGTTATCTGAGGGGCCAGTTGGTGCATTTGGAGGGAAAAGTGTAACCAATGCAGCTGTTTACTAATAAATAAAGCCTCAGCTGCAGCAGCCATAAATTAGAGGTCTTTAATTGGGAGGCTACAAACCTTGGCTCTTTATTACAATGCGGCTTCTTGTTATTTTATGATGTCAGGGTAGATGGCAGACTGACAGAGGGCTTATGAATCACAGTTTGCAGATGGCACTCCTGGGCCTCGGCGGCGACGGGCACAGAGGAGCATGAGGGCTCAATAGGGGATCCTGCCAAAGACGACCCCCTGAGAATTAGCTGTCTCCATTTCTCTTGTGCCAATCTCACCCTGGCAGGGGCCTTGTTTGAGGGAGGGGGGAGAAAGAGAAAGACAGAGAGAAAGAGAGACACAGACACAGAGACAGAAAAACACAGAGACAGAGATAGAAGGAGTTAAAGAGTCAGAGAGAGGTAAAAAGACAAGAGACAGAGAGACAGAAACAGGGGTGGGTGGGAGGGAGGCAGAGAGACAGAGAAACAGAAAGACAGAGATAGAAATAGATAAAGAGACAGAGAAAAAGACAAAGACAGAGAAACAGAGAAAGAGATGAAAAGATAAAGATAAAAAGACAGACAGAGAAAGAGAGAGAGAAGGAGAAAGAGAGAATTAGACCTAATTAGCAGAAATAGAAATTTCTCTTATTTGAGAATAAGAGCAGTGGACCCCAATTTGAATTTTAGTCTTTTTAGATGAAAGTCTGACTGGGAGACTAGGAACAGCCCAGAGAACTGAGGACTAGGTCACTAAGCTACCAGAGACTGAACAGACTAAAGCTACCTGCCCATCCTTTCCTGCCTCCTCCTACCATCCCCAATCCCTCCAACTAGTAAGGGAACTTTTTTCAAGCATAGCAGACGGTCCCAGCACTTGCAATTCATGGTCTCTTAATGGAGCCCATCTTTGCCAGACAGCTGGGGAGGTATCTTGGCTCACTGAACCCAGGCCTTTCAAGTTTCTGGGGGACAGTCTCTTCTTTTAGGTCATCATTCACTTTGATTGCAGGTGACCAAAGCACAGGAACAAAGCTATGGTCATTTCCGACAGATATTTGCAGGGATGTGTCTTCAGATAGAATCGATTCCAATGGGCTGGATCTCCAGAAAAAACACACAGAAAAGCAAGCCTTGGGCCCCTTTGGAGGGAGTGTATGTTAACCTGGCTTTTAAAACCTCACCAGTGCCACTTTGGACAGGGTGGAAGGTGATAGAGAAAAGCCTGTTTTTCCTAATGTATTGTGGCTCTCCCAGAGGTGAGTCAGTCCCGGACTTGTGTCCAAAAAGGTCTTGGGAGCACCCCTGAGAGGCCTGTAACTTATTTCCCACCTTGCCCTGTGTTTCTGACTGAATAGGAGAAGCTTTCTGGGGCAGAGCTGTTCTCCCCATCTGTTGTGTACAAATAAAAATCAAAGTGGGTCTCAAGAGTCCCAGATTTGGAGGGATGGACCTGAGGCAACATCTATCTATATCCTTTAGAAAGAAATTCAGCCCAAAGGGGCAACTCCCCATTCAACCAAAAGGAGCAGAACTGAAGAGCAAAACCCAGTCATATCTGAGAGAAATCAGTGACAATTAATCATATTCTTGACTATGGGGAGATCCATTCAAGACATGGAAGTGACAGCAGATATGTGGAAAACAGGCCATCTCTGATACCCAGCATGGCCTGGGGAGGACTTACTCTGCGTCTTTTACTTCCAAGACCAGAAGTCTTGTACGCCAAGAACAGAAACATTTGTTTGTCTAATCCAAAAAAGGAAGACTATCTTATACATTTTGGTAGCCCTTTATGACTTAATGAGTGCTTTTCACCTGAGAATTCTAAAAGTAGCAATAAGAATAATTCATGAAAAAAAAAGAATAATTAATGAAAAAATCTGGGATTATTCCACTACCTTCTTTTGGGAAAATCAGATAATCAAGTGTATCCGTTCAGGTGCCAGGGAGATAATAAATGTAAAGCACTTAGTAGTTGGAAAAGTCCCATGTTAGATATTGTAATTATTGGTATAGTTAGTAACTAAACTTAGACAATCTCTGTTACCAAGGTGAGGGAGCAAACTCATTACTTCCTTTAATAGACAAGAAAATGAAATCAAGGGAGTCACTTCAATGCAATTCCACAATATGCACAATGCAAACACAGGCAAATGCACACATATATGCATGCAGAAAACATTATGTACCATAGATGCACATTATGCATGCACTTATGGATCTGTATATATGCATATATACAGTATGTAACATGCAAATACATGCACATAAAATGCATGTGTACATATGTGCATGTGTACATACATTAATATATGTGAACAACACATGGGTACATACACTTATGGACATATGTGGGCATTTTATGACTTTGAAAGTCTTTTTTTTAATAAGTCTCGATCGCTATCTCTATCCATCCACATCCATTCATCTTCTTATCTATAAATATGAACTATAGATTATAGATATGAACTCTAGATATAAACTCTAGATATAAACTGAGATATATGTATGTATATAATTATAGATAAATGATATAATTATAGAAAGACATAGCTACAGCTTTATAGATGTAGATATTGATATATAGATATTATGGATGTGTGTATATATGTATATATATTTTAATATATGTGGAAGAAGAAGGGAAGAAGAGGGTCTGATTTATATACTATGAAGTAATCCTAAGGTGAATGCATGAAAACAAATGAAAACTCATTTGTTAAATGCTTGCTTTGAACAAAGAATAGTGTTAAGAGGTGGAGATAGAAATAGTGAGATCATATTTGCTCTTACTAATAAGTGGAGGTAGAAAATAAAAGAAATAAAGATAGAAAGGTTGACAAGCTGCTAGAGCAGTGGAGATAGCAAGGCCCAAAGATCCTTAGAATATCTCAGTTGTTAAGATAGCAGTGTCCAAGAACTTGACAAGATAGAGAGGGTAGCTATGGTAATACCTGAAGGATTTTAGGAAGCATCGAAATGGCAGAGGGTGAGGTTTGGGGGTCTTCCATATGATCAGAAGGGATAGAGCTTTTGGTTCCCATCTTGTGTAGGCCCTGTGGACAAATATTTATCTTAGTTTAAGGAGGACACATTACGTGGAAGGTATTCTCTTGAATGGTATGGTTTTCTGTGGCTGCCCTACGTTCTTGGGATAACTTGATAGGAGAATGATAGAGGGGAAAATTCAAAGAATGTTTAAGTAGGAGTTCAGTTAAAAAAAACAGCTTTATAGAAGCTACACTTGACTTGTTGATAATTCTATCTTTCATAAGGTGAAGGAACCAGCATAGGGAGTCAATATGGAAATATAGGAAATATTCTGTTATATTTGGCTGGGTTCAATGATCACTTTTGTCATTATTTAGATTATCTATTTGATATTGAGCAAGCTGGTTAATTTCTATGGTTTTTAGTTTCTTCATATGTAAAGAAAAAATGAAAAATACAGGTTGGAAGAGAAGAGTCTTTAACATTTAAGTGTAATCTATGATATTAAAACTATTCTGTGTCTTACTCTCACAAGGAATAAGAAACTCATTGTTCCATGGAAATTATGGGAATTTAGAGCATAACTCTAGTTTAGATCAGGTATTTGTGATTGAGGATATTACAGTGAAAAATAGCTTGACAATCATTGTGGATTTTAGGAGAAATGTCAAAGGTTTCAGGAATTGGAAAAATGGGGGAATCCAGCCCAAGAGGAATATGAAGCCTTTAAGAAAGAAATTCTAGGGAGGATTCTGAGAAGATGGTGGAGTAGATTGGTAAATTTCAAGCTTTCTCAATTTCCCCCACAAATAAAAGAAATTTATGCCTCAGGAAGAACATGAACTTGTGAAAAATCAAAAAGATTTGAGGCAGAACAGTGGTCCTCCTAATATAGCCCAAGAAGATCTGAGGAAAGATCCTGGGTTGGGATTAACCTGTCTGACGTGTAGAGAACATCTGGGCTAGGTCCACAAAAACACTAAGTGGGGAGCCCTGGGTGTGACTGAGGCCTCAAGGGGAACCATGGAGATTTTCACTTCCTGGATTGTTTGTGGAGTTGGGGTTTCAGTCTGGGAAAACTTAGTGAACCTTGCCTGATTTGGAATACTAGGCCCTGCTATGCTGCTGAGATGAGATCCTGGGTGAGAAGTAACCAGCACCCAGTGAGTGCAGAGGCAGTGAGGCAGGGGTACTGCCATCTGTGGGTACTTGAAGGAGGGTGGGGCTCTTGATTTGGGGTTCCTGGTCAGAGTGGAGAGCTGAAGAAAAACTTGAGTCACCATCCCTCACCTGATGATTAAAGCTTACACTAATATCTCTTATTTAAAAAAAAAATGTATCAGCAAAGAACCCCACCATTGAAACATAGTATGGGAAGAGGGAAGACCAAGGTTCGTCTTCAAAGGAGGACACTTTAGTAAAAAAAAAATTTCTACCCCAAAGAGTAACATAAAATGGCTCCTTGAATTTAAAAATCAAATGAAAAACAATGAGGAAAAATTACACAAAATAAATAAATAAAAAGCATCCAAGCAAAATAAGAAGCTTATGAAAAAGTTAACCAACTAGAAAAGGAGATACAGAGTCTCAAAGATGACAATAATTCTTTGAAAATTAGAATTGGGCAAGGGGAAGCCAGTGAAGCTATGAGAGACCAAGAAATAACAAAACAGATGATAAAGAGTGAAAAATTAAAAAGAAAAACATCAGATCTGGAAACAGATCAGCAAGAGAAAAGATAATAATGATTTGAATGCCAGAAAGTCGTGACCAAAAAAAGAACCCTGACAGAATAATACATGAAATAATCCAACAAAATTGTCCTGGAGAGATAGAATATGAGAGGAAAATAGAAATAGAAAAAAATCTACCAGTCACCTCAAAGCGGCTCTTTGTGGAAAATACACAGGAATATTATAGCCAAATTTTGAAACCCCCAGATCAAAGAGAAATTGTAAGAAAGGAGACATAAACAATTCAAATACACTGGAACTATGATTAGAATTGTACAACATTTATAAGCAGCTATAATAAAAGACTGCAGGTCTTGGAATCATATCTACTTAGAATCAAAGGAACTAGTTCTGTGGCAAAAATGTCATATCCAGCAAAATTATCTATAATTTTTAATGGAAAAATGGACCTTCAAAAAACTTGGACAAACCTGAACTTAACAGAAAATTTAACAAATTAAGAGTCAATAACATGGACAAACTAAGCATGGACAAATTGTTTATATTTTTTATATGGGAAATGTATACTACATGTGTAAAATTCACATCATCAATAGGGTAACTAAAAACCAAGATTGGCAGAGTCAAGGTAAAAACAGCAATCAGGTTATACAATGAGGTGCAGGGGAAGAATACACAGAGGTATTAGCAGAGGAGTAAGGCTCACAGTTCTGAAAACCTACTCATATCAAGAATGAGTTCAACAGGAAACACTACATACATACCACGAAGTGTATAGCACTCTCCAAAATCTATAAAGAAATAATGAGGAGAAAGGATTGGATGGACGGAAAAGCAAAGGGAAGAAGACAAGGGAAGAACCCATGGTTGGGGGGAGGTTAAATAATAGCAAAGCAAGTTATGGGGTGGGATTTAATGAAAGAGTCAGCAGGGATAGGAAAGATGTGTGTTTATGTGGGGTTTCTGTGGGTTTGAATGGGTGTATGTATGTATATATCTACATATGTATACATAAATATATCTTTTCTTAACTGTAGCTTGTTTGGGGATGGGGTGAGGGATGAAAGGGGAAAAAAGGAATAAAGTAAATAAAAGTATGCAGCAGAGAAACAAAGAACAATTTAGCAGAGAAACAGAACAAAGGAAGTAAAGAAAGATTGAATATTCATGAATATAATTTCTTCTATTTATATATATATATATATATTTACATATACATACTTTTTGATCTGGTAATTTGTTGTTATATATTTTGAATCCTCCCTGATAGTTTTCTGGGCACATGACAATATTCTCTTTTGTTTTGCTTTATTTTGTTTTGTCTTTCTTTTCTGTTTTTCTTTTATTTTCACTGTTTTTTTTTCAAATAAAATAAAATTAAAAAAAAAAGAATGGAATTCTTATCATTCAATGAAAAAGTAATCATTCCTATAGTGACCACTATGTGCTAGGCATTGTGCTAGATGTTGCAAATACAAATTCAAAAATGAAATAATCCTTGACCTCAAAGAGCTTAAGTTCTATCAGGGGAAATAACACATATGCGTAAAAATATTTACACAAATTATGTAAAATAAATATTTTTTTTAGGTGAGGATGGATGTATAGAAAAGAGACACAAAGAGAAACAATTCTGATGAAGAAAAAAGGAGGTTGCATAAAGAGAATAACATAGGGTTGTGCAATCAACTTAGATTTTTTAAAAATTTATTTATTATAATAACTTTTTATTGACAGAACCCATGCCAGGGTAATTTTTTACAACATTATCCCTTGCACTCACTTCTGTTCTGATTTTTCCCTCCTACCCTCCACCCCCTCCCCTAGATGGCAAGCAGTCCTATATATGTTGAATATGTCACAGTATATCCTAGATACAATATATGTGTGCAGAAGCAAACAGTTCTCTTAATCAACTTAGATTTTAAAGAAATTCAATTTAAAAGATGAGATTTTATTTTATTTTTTTTAAATGTTACATATGGAGAGAATTGGGATAGGACCACTGCTCAATGGAATGGGAAAATTCTAACTGATGGCAGAGAAAAAACTGAGGTTAAGTCCTTCTTATTTTGATCCTATCATCTCTGCTAAGGAAAAGGATCTTTACATTTGGAAAAAAAGCATACAAGAATGACTAATAAAGGATCTAAGATAAGTGAGAACACAGTAATATAGTTGTTTTGGATAAGATGTCACCTGGTCTAGGTGAACTACGCTTCATAGAACTGGGGGGGAGGGGTTGATTGCTGAGTCAATGTCAAGCATCTCTGAAAAATCATGGAGAGTAGAAGAGGTCCTGGAAGGATTGGAGAAAGAAAAAAATGTCTCAATTTAAAAAGAAAGAAAATAGATTTTATAACAAAAAAACAAACATAGGCAATAAACTTTACTTCTTTTCTAGATGACATTCTAAAACAAATTATAATTGGGATGGTTAGTGGATATCTAGAAAAGAAAGTAGTGATCCCAAGGAGGCAGAATGGCTTTAACAAATACAAATCATGCAAGACTTTATCTTCTGTATCAACAAAGTTCTTGCCAAAATAAATCAGAGGAATGCTAGAGCTGTATTTGATTTATGTTTTAGCAAGGCATTCAATAAAATCTTTCAAACATTAAAACTTCATTTTGCTAAAGGAAATGCTAATAACAGAAATAGATGAATTTGAAACTACTCTAATGAATGGACTCAAAGATAGTCATTAATGATTCAATGTTACTTTTGAAATCCTCTAGTGAAGTGTTTCAGGGATGTGCAGATAACACTAGTATGAAAGGGACAACTTATATACTGGAGTCAGAATCCAAAAAGATTTCAGCACCCAACAGAGTGCCTGTTACATAATGAACACTTAATATGCATTGGATTGGATTAGATTGTGAGAGTCTATAACACTGGGTTGAACATAATAAGATGGAATTTAAATAGAAGAACTACAATGTTTAATATTCAGGTTTTTAAAAAAGTCAATGCAATATGGGAATATATGGATAGATAACAGGTATTTTGCAAAAGATCTTAATGTCTTACTGGAAATTCAAACTCAATATGAATTGTCAGAATGACGTGACAGACGAAAAGTTAATTCCATCTTGAACCACATTAAGTTAAAAAGTCTGTAACTTCCAAGAATGGGGAGGTGCTGGTCCCACTGAAACCTAGTAAGACAGCCCATTGGGGGGGGTGTTTGGATCTTTTGAGTTACAAAAAACAAAGTTTAAGAAAGAAAATAATAAGCTAAAAAGTATCCAGAAGAGAACAACTGGGATGAAGGGTCTTGAGTTCATGCTATATGAAGATTAACTGAAGGGACTGGATGGACTTTATCTGGAAAAGAGAAAAATAGAGGTAGATAAGAGTTGGGGTGATACTTGTATTCATGTGTCTGGAAAGTATTACTTTCAATTCAAGACATCACCTTCCTTATACCATTGGTCCTCTTTGAGAAAAAAAAAAGCATGAGAAATGATTTAAATCATGACTGATTTTTTTAAAAAAATGCAACTTAGAACATCTCTGAGGTGTCAATAACATTGGCTAACATGACAGAAAAGGGAAAGAATAAATGCTGGAGGGAATGCTTAAATTTCCCTCCTCTGTGTTTCTAAGAGAACCAGTAATATGTCCTGATATACATTTCCACAGTTATTGAATCACACAATCATAGACATAATTCAAGGAAACCTTTGCTATTAAATACTCCAAACTTCCATCTAATTTTGCCATTATTTCTAAAATGTCTATGATTGATAGATATCTAGACTTTGATCTTTCTAATAATGAGAAGTTCAACATGTTACAAAATATTAGCATCAAGCAGACAACAACATGAGGAGGGGATATCAAACTTTTTCTCTGGTATGGAGAAAATGGGGAAAAATGGATGGATGGTACAAAAAAATGTCTAAACAAGTGTTGGGAGTAAGTATTTTTTTGGGGGGGGGAGAGGGGTGGATAACTTCCAAACAATTATAATTGTTTAAATTGAAATTGGTTATCTTGAGAGATGATTAGTTTCCCTTTTCTTGGAAGTCTTTAAGTAAAATTAAAATAACTACGTGTCATGGAGATTATGATGGAGATTTCTTTCAGTATACACTCAATTAGATAGCTCTCAATTTCTGATTCTGTGATTCCAATAGGATGGTTATGAATAGAGAATAGGGTACAGATGGAAGAAGTGTTGTGAAGGACTTGGCAATTGGATGGCTATTGGGAATGGACAAAAAAAAAGGATGATTCGATTTAAAAAATGGATGTTGGAAGGATGCCATAAAGAACAATAAGGAAAAAGTGCTAAATAAAATGCTCTTTGCTAAACAATTGTTCATCTATTCCCTAGACACTGAACACCTCTGTTTCCCTGCTACCCTAGCTTTGTCCCATCACATATTCTCCCTTTTTCCATTCCTAGAAACTTGACTTTTTTATGAAACTTTCCCAGGTGGATTAACATTTCCTAATATTAGGGAGTTGGTGGTACAATGAATTGAGTGTTGACCCAGAGTCTGGAAAGTTTGAGTTCTCTATCTGCTCCAGTTTCCTAAATTTTAAAATGGAAATAATAATAATAACAACATCTGTCATGTAATATTGCTTTGAGGATCATATGGGATAATTAATTATTTTGTAAATTATAAAAGTTAATTTGTAAAAAAAATTGGGACAGTTCATGGAACATGTAGCTATTATATAAATGTCTGTTGATTGGATGATGATTAGAATTCCATTCTTGAAAGTTTTACATCCTTCTAAGATTGCATTCTTCTATTGAATTATATTCTACATATCTTTTATTTTCTCTGAGATGGTTGAAAGCTCTTCTAAAATATAGGCTACAATATAGGCTATTTTCACTTATATTGTCCTATATAACAAATGTCCTATTTAAAGTAGTTATTCCCAAGTTTCCCATCTATTTAAAAAGAGAATAATGATAATGTCTACTTCTCAATTGTGAAGATCAAATGCCAATGAGTAAAATACTCTACAAATTGTAAAGTGCTAAACAAACGTTAGGTATTATTGTTATTGTTATTATTGAGTTTTTCTGATCTTATTAAACTCTGTCTACATTGTTTTATTTTGATTCTGTGCTGTGATTTCATCCCTCCCCTCAGTCACCTTTTCTTGCCTTCTTTCTTTTACCTATCCTTCTCTTCCCTTAAAAAAATCACTTAATTCTGTGTATGTCATAATTTCTAACATACAGAAATAATGTGAAAATTCAAAGACCAGTGGATCTTTGAGCTAATCAAAATGGATGCTTCTTCCCTTCCAGCTGATCATGAGACATCTATTTTTCCTCTTGTGTAGTTCTTGTTTGTGTTCTCTTGTCAATTGATACAGTGCATTTGCCCAAAATTCTGGGGTTTGGGGCTTCCTTATGTTTCTAGATATTAGGTGGATACCAGTGGATAATGTAAACCATCCATCTCTCCTTCTAAAGGAATAAAGAAAAACAAACAAAAGGTTTTTTTTGGTTCTTATGTTACTTACATTTCCTTCCTTCCTTCCTTCCTTCCTTCCTTCCTTCCTTCCTTCCTTCCTTCCTTCCTTTCTTTCTTCCTTCCTTCCTTCCTTCCTTCCTTCCTTCCTTCCTTCCTTCCTTCCTTCCTTCCTTTCTTTCTTCCTTCCTTTCTTCCTTCCTTCCTTCCTTCCTTCCTTCCTTCCTTCCTTCCTTCCTTCCTTCTTCCTTCCTTCCTTCCTTCCTTTCTTCCTTCCTTCCTTCCTTTCTTCCTTCCTTCCTTCCTTCCTCCTTTCCTTCCTTCCTTCTTTCTTTCCTTCCCTCCTTCCTTTCTTCATCTATCTATTAATCTAATTCTATTTTCTTTTTTGACAATTTATGTGTATATTATTTCTTTTAGCAAAACATTCATTCCTTTTGTTAACTCCTGTTTCATTTTTGCTTTTATATTTCCAGTGCCTGGCACATAGTTGGCACTTCATATATGGGTTTTGCATAGAATACAATTGAACTGAATTTATAGAATGAAATACTTATCATGCCCAGAGTAAACCATGGACATTATTATCACTGTCAAAAGTTTCTAGAAGTCAAAACTCTTGTAGTGGCTGCAAAACCACTTTCCATGTTTAGTTGGTTAAGCTGGGAAGTCATCCAGCTACTGGAAGGTGATATTGATTTTGACTCTTGGTGGTTTGGCCCCCAAACCAAGGGCTGGAGAAAAGGCCTGAGACTCTTTGATACGGTCTCTCAGGATATGGCCCAATTTCTTCATGATTTTGGCTCATCATCCAATTCCAAGCTACATGTTCTACTTCTAGTCAATACATTAAAAAAAGGAACAAGGATGTTTGCACTTCCACATTTACAGAGAATTCTGCATTGTTTTCTGACCTGTGGTTCAGTAGTGTGTGCAAGTTTTTATATCATGTCATGGTAGAAAATAAGATATTGCTTAAGAGTGATGACAAAATGATCAAGCCTGAGCATTTAAGAAACCATGGCAGAAAATGAATTTCCTGAAGGAAGAAAACTGCTATCTTCTTAAATCAACTTTGGTTTTCTCAATAAGTGTTTGACTCATGTAATTGCATGTTTTAATTTCAACCTGATCCAGATATCACAATTATCACCCTCATCAACATCATCAGCACCACTACTACCTCCACCACCACCATCGTCATCTCCATCATCATCATTGCCATAATTATGATTATGACATCACCATCATCATCATGAGATTTTGGGCGACCTTAGAGTTATTGTTTCTATGAATGAAAGAAAAAGGAGAAGAGAAGAGACTGAGGAAAGAACAAATATTTATATAGTGCTACTATATTCCAGGTGTGCTAAGCACTTTTAAAAATGTGATCTCAATTTATCCTTACAACAACTCTGCAAGGTAGGCATTCTGATTATCTCCAGTTTAAAGTTGGGGAAACTGAGATGGATGGAGGATAAGTGTCTTTATCAAGTTTCATACCTAATAAGTGTCCAAGTAGATGATAATCCCACTAAATTCTGCTCTATTTAGATGACATCTGGAATATTGTGTTCTTTTTTGAAGACCTCCAAAAATCGGGAACGGCCAGGTGATCATGTCCTGGGAGGATTGATTCAAATATGAGTGAAGTTTATTCAAAAGAAGAAAAGATACAAGGAGGATATGAAAGGTGTTTTCAAGTATTCAAAAGACTTGAAAAGGAGAAATTACATTGATTTTGTTTGACCTTGATGAAAGAATTAGGGGCAATGGGTAGAAGTTGCAAGAGGAATATGTAAATTTGATATCAGAAACAAAAAGGAAATCAGGAAAAACTCCTTCAAAATGGTAATTTTTGTAGGAGGAATGGGATACCCAAATTCATTTGAATGTCATTTCTATCTAAGTCACAATTATTCTCTTCCCGTTTTACTCTCCCCACAAACCCACTAGAATATAAGCTCAGTGAAGTCATGCAGTGCTTTCATTTTTGTCTTTTTATTCCCATCATCAGCACAGTGTCAGACAAAAAAGTGTCACTTATTAAATGATTTCTGGATTAAACTTAATTCTGTGATTTGGCCAAGGTCACATAATGAGTAATCGTTGATACTGGAATCTGAACCCTGTCTGCATGTTCTTTGAGTTCTGTGTGAATGTTATGATCCTAGAGGTTAGCAGACTCAGGTAAATCAAAGAAAGGGCATGTTTTCTTCTCTCCCAGAGCTTAGCTCAGGCCCATCAGAACCTCTAGAACTGTTGTCTGGCTTACAAATCTCTCATGTGCGTGATGGGATTTTGGTCCAACTCAGAAGACAAAGGCCTCCCATTCCAGACACAGAGTTGATGAAACCGGAAAGGGAAAGTTCTTAGAGAAGTTAGAGAAGAGAAGCCCATAAAGGTGTAGAGGGAAAGCTCTAGGATGTCCCTGAGACTGAGAAGAGGCTGGAAGAAATTTAAATACCATTTTCTTCGGTAGAAGGTCCCCACACCAGCTTTTGTTTCTTCCCACATGCTCTCTACTCTACACCCACCTAACAACTTATCCCTTGTTTTTCCTGGCTTTCTCTCCCATTTGGGGGCTGGCTTTTTAGACTCTGTCCAGAGTATAAATTTCTCTGATCTTTATATGGCAAATGTAAGCCACTGTCTCTTCAGAGCCTATAATGACTTTTCTCCTTCGCACTATTTCCCAGGCCACCTCAGAGACAGAGGGAAATGAGGCCAGATGACAAATCCATCTACCCACTTGAGGCCCACCACCTATCATGTGTTCTTGTCTCAGCCCAGATTTCTTTTTATGCAGAAAGTCTCCTGAGGTAGGGATTCAATGGACTGCACAGAACACTGGATCCGGGATCACTTAAGAGTGCATATAATTTTATTGCTATTAGTACATCCCATTTCTAAAACACATTTAACTTTTTAAAATATATTTATTTTAAACATTATTTTCTTTTTAAATTTTGAGTTCCAGATTCTCTCCCTCCTCCTCCCCAAACTTCCCCAACCCACAGAGAAGGAAAACATACGAATTCATGAAAAACATATTTCCATATTGGCCACATCACCAAAAAGTAAAAAAAAAAAAAAAAGCCAGAAAAACATACTTCAATTTGCACTTAAAGCTCATCAGTTTTCTCTTTGGAGAGGAATAGTAATTAAAAAAAAGAATCATTAGTACTCTGAAATTGCCTTGGTTCACTTTATTGTTCAGAGAAGCCAAGTCCTTTGAATTGATTGATCATCATTACAACATTGTTGTTATTGTGAAGAATGATCTCCCAGTTCTTCTCACTTCAGTTTGTATCAGTTTATATAGGTCTTGCTGTGTATGGCTGGTTTTTATTGTTTGTTTGTTTTTGGAAACTACTCTCCTCATCATTTCCCAGAGCACAATAGTACTCCATTACAAAAATATGCCACAATTTGTTCAGCCATTCCCCAATTGATGAGTATCCCTTCAATTTCAAAATTTTTCCCACCATAAAAAGAGCTGCTATAAATATATTTTGTACATAAACATTCTTTGATCTCTCTGGGGTATAAGTGTATTAGTGGTTCTGTTGTATCCAAGAGTTTGCAGTTTTATGGCTTTGGGGACACAGTTCCAGATTGTTCTGCAGAAAAGAAGAACCAGTTCACTACTCCAACAATTCCTTAATGTATCATATTTCCTGTATCCTTCCCTCCCCAGCATTAGTCATTTCTGACAGTTGTTTTAATTTACTTTTCTCTAATTAAAAGTGATTTAGAACATTTTCACATTACTATAGATAACTTTTATTTTTCTTTGAAAACTGCCTGTTTCTATCTTTTGACCATTTATCAATTTGAAACAGCTTTAATTTTTTTTTATAAATTTGACTCAATTCCTTATATATTTGAGAAATGAGGCTTTTATCAGAGTAACTTGATACAAAATGTGTTTGTTATTTCATGTCTATACTGCCTTTTTGCAAAATAGTTTCCCTGATTATCTTTTTTTTTTTTAAAGTGGATCTATCTTTGCTTTTGTTTCTTCCTAGACCGTGACCGTTACCCTTGCATTTTTACTTTAGCTGAAGAATAAAAGATTTGGCTCCATTTCTGTATTTTAACTGTCTTTCTATTTCAAATATATCTCTAGTATACAGTTTACTGTTGGATTCTGGTTTCTAATCTATTCTATTATCTACTTCTATTTTATGTGTGAGCTCATTTCATTCACCTTTACAATTATGATTGGTAATTGTGTATTTCCCTCTATTTTATTTTCTTTTGTGTATCCTTCTTCCTTTCTTTTTTATTCTGTCCCTCCTCAAAAGTCTGTTCTGTTTCTGACCATTGTCTTCCTTGATGTACCCTCCCTTTTATCAACACTCTCATATCTCTTATCCCCATTCCTCCTATTTCCCTATTGGTAAGATAGATTTCTATACTCATCTAAGTGTGTATGTGCACATGTGGGTGTGTGTACACATATGTGTATGTATATATGTCTGTTTATGTATATACATATATATTTATGTATATATGAACTATGTACATACATGCATACTTTTCTCTTTGAGCCAATTCTGATGAGAGTGAGGTTCAAGCATTGCCTTACACCACCAATCCCATTTCCACAACATAATTGATTCCTACTTGTGCTCTCTGTCCATGTAGACTCCTAAATGCCATAATAATTATAAAGTTCTTAAAAGTTACATGAATCATTTTCTATTATGGGAATGTAAAGAGTAACCATCATAAAGGATTCTCTTTCCTGTTACTTTTTTATGTTTATCTTGAGTCTTATATTTGAATGCAGAATTCTGTATCTGTCTCTAGAGTTTTCATTGATTGCTTGGAAGTCCTTTATTTCATTAATATCTATTTTCCCCTAAAATATTATGCTCAGTTAGATTATTCTTGGCTGTAATTCTAGTTCCTTTACATTCCAGAATACCAAGCTTTCTGATTCTTTAATGTAGAAGCTGTGAAATCTTGTTTCATCCTGACTATAACTCCTTGATATTGGAATGGTTTATTTCTGACTATTTGCAAATAGTTTTGTTTTTGACCTGGGAGCTTTGGAATTTGGCTATAATATTCCTGGGAATTTTAATTTAGGGATCTTTTTTAGGAAATTATTGGAGGATTCTTTCCATTTCTGTTTTATCCTCTGGGTATCAGAGCAGTTCTCTATCACAATTTCTTGAAAAATAATATCTAGATTCTTTTTTAGCCTTGGTTTTCAGGTAATCCAATAATTCTTAAATTATCCATTTTGATCTGGAGTCCAGGCCAGTCATTTTTCCAATAATATATTTCATATTTAATTTTAATTTTGTTTTATTGTTTTTTGAAGTCTCATGGAGTCATTAGTTTCCATTTACTCAATTCTAAAGTTTAAGTGAGCTATTGTACATTTTTTTTTCTATCTGAATTACTTGGTCTTTTAAGGATTTCTTTTCTTCAGTGAATTTATGTGCTCTTTTTTAGCCATTAGGCCAATTCACATCTTTAGGATGTTATTTTCTTCAGTATTTGGGGGGGGGGGAGTTTTGCATGTGGATGCATGTGTGCTTCATGACTGTGCCCATGCTGCTATTACAGAATTCTTCCATGTATCTCCCTTTACCAAGTTGCTAATTCTATCACTTTTATCTCTATTTTTAAATCTTCCAGGACTTCTTATTGGTCTTGGGAACAATTAGTAGTTTTCTTTGAAACTTTGCTTATAGGTAGTGTTCACATTGTTGTCTCTTTAACTCTACTACTCCAAAATTTGATTTGGTTTGTTATTTTAATATTGTTTAGAGGGGAATATTGGGAGAATTTAGCAGGGTCCCAGTCTGTAACTCTGTAATCTTAGCTCCAACCCCACATTTAACTTTTTAAAAGGCTTTCCAGTTTCTCCTTCCTCTATAAGAATCCCGTAATTTTGGAAAAGTAGTTATAATTATTGGTGTGATACCTCATAGTGAACCATGGCAGATTCTTTTTTTTTTTTTTGAAAGTATAAAAATCAAAGTGCTCCAAACTGGAAAAACTGTGTGTTGGTGTTAGGATGTCCAAGTTCAATTCAATTCAATTCAACACACTTTTATTATATGGGTACGATGTGTCAGGAACAATACACAAAATAAAGACAATATGTTTTATGTTTTACTTTTTGGTTAGGGAAGCCTCTAAAAATGAGGGGTAGAAATAATCAAAATAGGAGTTTGTGACAAACTTACACATTTCTATGGTGTTATTTAAACCTGAACATCCTTCTTCCTTCCTTCAATTTTGTCACCATTCATCTATTTGCTTATGTTACCCTAGCTCATATAAGACAGTCCTAGCATTTGATGCCAGATACTCTTCCTCCAAATTCAGGGTTCCCTCCAAGCTCCCCAAAGCTTCTTTAGAAAAAAAAAGCTTGAGTCAGGAAAAAGAACAGGAGCCAATGGGTGGGGAAGGAGATGCAAATCTCTGTGAGAGACAAAAGTCATTGTGGATCCAAGGAGATGCTGAGGCAGTAAAAGATTGGCTGTACTCTGAAGGTCCAATGGCAACCTCTGCAACATGGTAGTTCATTGTTTTACTGACCTTGGATGATTGCCATCAGAAGGGTTGTCCTTTGAAGATTCTACTGCAATCAGAAGCCTAATCTTCATTTTATATGACCTACTTTCTGAGTGAAAGGTACTAAAGTCAGGCTCATAGAGCTGGATGACTCCACTTGGTCTAATACCTTCAGAGTCCAATGGAGATAGAACTGACCAGAAGATCAGAATTCCCAGAACCCTTAAGAATCACTTAACTACACTCTCATAGCAGACCCCTTTCCTTCAAGACACTTAGTCTATTTCTACTCTCAGAATCATTTTTTACTTTTCCTCTGTCAGAATTAATTACCAAAACCATTCACTGTATACCATGCAGATTTGTATTGTTAAATGCAATTCAACAAACACCTATTAAATATCTACTATTTGGGAGATACTATGTTAGAAGAAAGAATATAGGTCACAACAGGGAAAGGATATGTTCTTGTTAGTCAATTGGTCAATGTCTCAAGAAATAACTCTTCGGATTACTCAGTAAGAGGACAGCTTCTCTTCTACTCCAAAAAGGATGTGATCAAGGGAGGGAATAGCCCTAATGACTTCTGAATGAGTTCAGTTATATGATTATTTCAGGGCTTCAAATATTCAGAAAAATGAGTTTCTAGAAGAGAATGACAAGAATAATTAATATCCTGAAAACTTTTTTTTTCGAAAAATAGTTGGGGACCATCAAATAGCAGTCACTAAGCTCTTACCATATGCTAAGCACTGGAGATTCAAAGAAAGGTAGAAGCCATTTCTATTCTTGAGCAATTGACACCTCAACAGGAAAGGCAATATACAAATAAATAGGTACAGACAAGAAGCATTCAGAATAGATGGAAAGATGAAGAATCTAAAAGTGTTTTATTTGGGGGAAAAAAGATTATGGAAAACTCCATAATTATGGTATCAATTAAATATATTTAAAAAGTTGCCATATGGAAGAAGGAGTAAGTTCTCTTGGTTTGGGCTGTTTTTCTCCCCACCCACAAAGTGCTAGTGTTAATATCCACAAAAATCTACAAAATTATCTTTTATCTATTGTATGTATAATTATATCTATATTTATATCCATATATGTCTGTTTGTTGCTCAGTAAAATGTAAGATTCTTGGAATTTGGGCTTCCAGTTTTTTGTTTGTTTGTTTGTTTTATTCTGAGAGACTAGCATAGTTACTGGAAAACACTAAACATTCAGTCAATATTTGTTGATTGATTATTTCCAACAGACACAATTTCCAAAGTTACAGAGAGGAAATTTTCAATTCAATATAGAGAAGAATGTACTTTTCCTAAAGCTACAAGTATAACCTAAGTCTGTCTCTTTATATGGATGAAGAAACTTGGATTTTCAGAGAAGTGAAGCTTATGGTCACCTGAATGGCAAAGCAAATGGCAAAGACAGGATCCCAAACCACATCCTCTGATTTTAAGTACAGAGAGTTTTATGCTATTCCATGCTCTTGACAAAGTTCAGATATTGTCCATGGTAGAAGACATTCATGTATTGAGTGGTAAGTTGAGCGGGATGACCTGTGAGATCCTTTCCCCCTCCGAGATCCTGTGATTCCTTGAGAGGATCTAATTGGTTCTGGATCATCTGCTGATCCAGATATAATTCTGGAGGTTAAGTGAGGGGCCCCATCTTAAGGCTATAATTCCAATACCTCCTGGAGATTATCCATTCCCTACCACTCTGCTGATTAGTATTGCTGACAAAGAAGAAAAACAGAACTTGTTATGTAAGCCATCCACACTACGTATATGCTTCTCTTCCCCAAATATGCAGACAGTTTATTTAGAAAGCTGCACAGCTCAGCCCAAGCTATATATTATCCTAAGCAGACTTGTTTGCTTATGTCCATGTGCCTGAAGTGTGGGGGAGCCATGGGCTCTCTCCATTTTACAGATCATACTTAATGCAGACACAAGCCAGGTATTTGGCACAGGGACATGGAAGCCTCACAGGAATGATCGATTCCTTCCTACTCCCAAACAAATGGGTGTCCAAGGCCCTGGTTTCAGAGGAGGAGGGCTCGTCTGGTGCCTTTCTGTGCATGCATCTTTGTTCATTTAGGAAAACAAACACTGACCACTGGAGACACATCGCCTCATTTCTCTAAGTCTACAATGACTTTAGGGGCCAGCCTAGCATGAAGAGATGGGAGGGAGGAAGAGAACGGCCGTGTCTGCAAAAGTTAATGTCCTGTACCTTAGCCCAGAACTAATAAAACCATCCCTTTACTGGCATCAGAAAAACTTTCCGTTTTCTGGACACTTTGCTATTTATACTCATTGCGAGAAATTGTCAGCCAAGACCACCTGATTTCAAAATGGATTTCTTGTGTGTTCCTAGTTGAAAAAGAAGATGAAGGAGGAGGGGGAAGAAGGAGAGGGAAAAAATGCCTCACCACACTGAAAAGCACTCAAATTCATTTCTTGATGGGTGAGATTTCCTCAACCCCAGAAGCAGCCAAGGAGTTGGAAGCTAGTTTTGAAAATCACTTTCTTTCAATTCCTTTTTATATTAGTTAGATGATGTGAGACTCATTACATTTTATAACCCACCGAACAAAACCTTACAATTTCTTGCTAATATTAGGCAATGACATAATGCCATTTGTGGAGGTGCTGCGGAAAGCGATTGACTTTTACTGGCTTCTGATGGCAGGGCTGGCCACTTTATATTCTGTTTTATGTAAGCGTTTCCTAAATTTATCGACCTCCATGGATTTCTCAAGTTGCTTAATTATGGAAGGCAGAGGACAGCTCAGTGGCCTGAAACAAGAATCAGTTCAAGCCTTCTCTGAATAAATTCATGAAGAAATTAATTTCAGCTCAATTAAATAAACAGTATTAAGCACCTACTGGGTGTCATATATGATGCTAGATGTTGGGGATACAAGGATAAAAAAGATGTAGCCTCTGTACTCAAAGAGCGTGCCTTCTGTTGAGGGAATGACACGTATATAGTTAAATATGTAAGATGTATAGAAAATAAATACAAGATATATTCTGGAAAAGTGAAGGGTAACAAGCGGGGGGAATTGAAAATATCTTTGTGAAGGAGATAGAACCTGATCTGATAAATATATGTAGCAGTTCTCAGCATGCTGGAATCCAAAGGACTTGGGTTCAAATTCTTCACCTTTCTATTCCTACCTGCATGATTTTATACAAGTTAAATCTTCTTGGGGTACAGTTTTTCATATGTAAAATGTGCAGCTAATATTAGATGGACTCTGAGGTCTCTCCTAAATTCAAATTTGTAATCCTATCATCTTTCCATTCTCTAATGGTTCCCAAAGTCAAACAGGAATATTTGAGGTTGATATATATTTTTTTCTCTAGCTTGACATATTGGGTACTCTTCTAGGAGACTGACCAGATTTGAATTAAAAAAACAAACCAAAAAAAACTGGGTTTGGATCCCACCTTAACCACCACCTTGTCATGTGAACTTAGATATTTGAGCAGAACTAATTTTCTGAGATTCATTTTACTTAGCCATAAAATAAAGTGAAAGAATATCAATGACCACACAAATGTAATTGTGAGAATCAAAGTTTGGGGTTTTTTAAGAAAATGGGAAGGTATTTTATAAAATAATTACATAAATGACAAGTTATGCAGAAAATGAATACATGAAGGAACTATAAAAATTTTAGAAATCATTTAGATTTAGAAATCATTATCCATTTTTGAATAAGAAAAATTGAGGGTTAGTGAGATCATTAGATGGAAAGTTGGAAGGGGCTTAAAAGTTTTCTAGTCCATCTGACTCATTTTACATTTGAAAAACCTGAGGTCCATAATTGGAAAATTACTTGCCCAAGGTCATATAGCTAATAAGTTAACAGCACCAGAATTTGAAATCAGGTCCTCTGACCCACAAAGTAAAACTATTTTCTCTGTTCACCCAGAATTGTAGAAATTGGGAAGAATGTTAAGAGTCATGTAGTTCAATGCCATATCTGAGGAAGAATCCACTGTACAAAATACCTGACATGTGATCATCTGGTCTTTTTATGAAAAATTTCAATATCAAACAACCTACTACCTTATTGGGAAACCCACTCCATTTTGGAAAAAGCTCTAATGATTAAGAAGTTTTTCTTTTAATCCAAGTTCAGTTGGGTTTTGATTTTGTTTGGCTGGTTTTTTGTTTGTTTATTTTTACAATTTCCCTTAATTATTCCTCTCTAGAGCCAAATTATACAATAACACACACACACACACACACACACACACACACACACAAATGATTACAGGATTTAGAGGCAGAGGTCTTGGGTTCAAATCCTCCTTCTATCATGGACTACCTAAATGATCTTGGGAAAGACCTTTATCCTCCATGGGTCTAATTTTGTTCATATATTAAATGGCCTTTGCATTACCTTCCTGATTTATGAGGGAGGAAGGGAGAGGAAGGAATATCCATTTCTATGTCAAACATGATCCAATATTTTCCATATTATCCCTTTAAAGTCCCTGTTAAGTCATGAAGCAGATACTGATCCCCAAACCCATTATCTGGTCATCTGTAGACACTATAATAAACCAAAGATTTTTAGCTAGAAGGAATTAGAGAGATCACATAGTCTAGTTATCATTTTATACAGGTGGTAAAACGGAGGTACAGCTATGTTTTCACACACCAAGCATTTATTAAATGCCTACTGTGTGTCAAGAACTGAGTTAAGCATTAAAACAAGATAATGAAAGTGAAGGAGGCTTTTTAATTTAATGGGAGAGCTGTCCATGCTGTAAGTATTCTATAAACATAAGAGATTCTATTATTTTTATTATTAGACATATTCCTGGCAGAGATGGGGGTGGGCCCCAGGCCTGACGTGCTCTCTTGAAGTGAATCTGTGTGGGAAAGGTTTATTTATCGACATAATTTCTTTGCTTTCCCTTGGCTCAGATGGGTAATTAAAGACCCTCTAAACCAGCCTGAGGAAATGAGACAAGACAGTAGAGAAAAAGTTTCCAAAAATAGCAAATGGAAACTGAGGGAGCTTTCATTGAAGTTCTTGACCCACAGCCCAGTGTTGATGACCTAATGGAGTTTCTCCCTCCCTTGGAGAGGCTACACCTTCTGCCTGTGGCTTGAGCCTGGGGCTCACCTTTCCACCAGTCCCTCCAACATTTGTGAAAGGGAAAGAAGCAGAATAGTCCACTAGTCAAAAAGCTAAGCATCTTCAATTATTTTAGTGCTAACTCCCAGCTTTGTTCGGTTCTTTTTTTCAGGAATCATGATTTCCCTGACACCTTATTTGATATGACTAATTAATAAGACCCAAACCCAGACATTTCATTGAATATTTTTAAAGCAAATACTCCGTGTCAGATACTGGGGTAGGTGAAAAGTGACAGTCTAGTGTGATAGAAAGAGATTTGACTCTGGAGTTAGACAACCTGGATTTGAATTCTGATTTTTAGGCCTTTGAAAAATAACTTAATGTCTCTGGATCTGTTTCCTCAATTTTAAAAGGAGGATATTAAACTAGCTGGCCCCTGAGATTTTTCAACATTAGAGACAAGATCCTGAGTCTTTTGAACTAATGCCATTCATTTTAATGATACTGCATTCCCATATGGGGTATTCATAGAATTTTAAAGAAGAGTGAAATAACATTGAAGGGAGAGATTATCAGGATTTTGTAAATGGACTTATTAAATAATATTCCCCTTTAGGACCTCTACACTCCAGTTAATTCATCTTCATGTCGCTTAAATTGTTGTTGTTCAGTCATTTTAATCCTGTCCGACAATGTGTGACCTGATTTGAGACCTTCTTGGCAAAGATACTGGAGAGGTTTGCATTTCCATTTCTAGCTCATTTTACAGTTGAGGAAACTGAGGCAAACAAGTTTAAATGACTTGCCCATTGTCACATAGCTGGTGAGTGTCTGAGGCTGGATTTGAATTCAAATCTTCCTGACACCAGGATTGGCGCATTACATAAATATAGTAGTCCCATTCCTATATTATCATGTATACACAAACTGTCTCCAAGCCCTGGGATAAATTCATTGTTTACTTCAACTTCCTGAAATGAGCTTCCTTCAAAGCTTTTTTTCATATATAATTTGGAAGATAGACTCCCAAATATGTATATATTTTTAATTCTGCAGTAATTTTAAATTGAATTTCTCTTTTTATTTCTTCTTGCTTGGTTTTATTGGTATTATCTAAAAATATTGAATTCATTTTGTATTCTTCAAGTTTGCTAAAGTTACTATTTCAATTATTTTTAGTTTTCTTTTAGAGTACTTTACAAAGTCTTTTTTAAATCTTTTTTCCCACAATGAGGAGGGGATAGGAGAGAAATAAAATATTTTTTCTGAATTTTTTTAAATCAGGAAATGGGGGAAGGATGCTACAAATTTGAAACATTGCACATCATTTCAGATGAGGTCCCTTAGTTTTATTTAACTTTTCATTAATTATACCATTTTTTAGTTTTACTTGGTTACAGGAGATCTCTCACAAAGTAGGAGTGATGTATAAATATTTATACTAGCAAAATAAAATACATCAATAGAACAAACAAATATTCATCTTCAACACTACCTTAGAGGCTGTGTTGCTTCATTGATAAGGCTAGTCTTGGAGTCAGGAAAACTTGAGTACAAATCCTGCTTTTGCTGTGTCACCTCTAATTCTGTCACTGTTCCTGACCTTATTTGTTATATGACTCAAGACCCCTTAAGGTATTTTAAAGCTCAAAACTGATGACACTATGCTACAGTTATTACTTGTATCATGGAAACATCTATCTGAGCACAAAATAAATGAATCTGTCTTCAATGAGTTTTTGCTCTTCTAGTAAGGAGTGAGGTGGAAAGGAGATATATAATAAACATATAAGTAAATGGGAAATAATTGAAGATGGAGAGGATGCTGCTGATAGTCATTGTAATACTTGCAAAATGACTAGAACGTGACCTCCTTGAGGACAAGAATTATTTCAGTTTTGCCTTTTTACCCACAAGGTCTTGTGTAGTATCTGGCCCATAGTAGGTGCTTAGGAAATGCTTCTTGGATAGAATTGATTTTTATATGCCACTTTCAAGTTTATAAAATATTTCACTCATAATTACCCTGTGAGAAAAATATTTCATAATTTACAATTGCCATTTTACAGAAGGAGAAACTGAGTCTTGAGGAAATTACATGATTTGTTCATAGCTCAGGAACTTGAAAAGTTTGGTTGGTATATTCAAACTGTCTCTCTTGATATTCTAAGTCATGTCTTTATTCCATTGTTCCACATGTTGCTGAAGAAAACAAAAAGCATTGGTGGCTTTAATTCTTCCATCTGTTTTTTTTTTGGTCTTAAAATTTAAGTTTCTCTCTCTGTCTCTGTCTCTGTCTCTCTGTCTCTCTCTCCATCTATCTATCTCTATTATTGGACTCTACTCATAATTAATGTTACTAGCAAAAGCAATTATGAGAATCCAATCTTTCAAATAAAGAAATGGCAAAAAATAAACACCCCCCAGCTTTCCTCATATATCACTAACTTCTATATAATACTAAAGGTGGAGGGGACCTTTGAGGTTATCTAGAGTGACACTGAGGAGAAAAATACCTTAAAGACCAAAATTATTCACATAGGAAAAAATATATATAACAAATCACCAAGAACTCCTTAAAAGGTATAATTGGTCAAATGAAAAACAACGTACAAAAACTCATTGAACAAAATAACTCATTAAAAATTAGAAATGGACAAATAATAGCTAATGACTTTATGAAATATCAAGAATCAGTCAAATAAAATCAAAAGAATGAAAACAGAAAAATATTTAAGATCTCTCATTAGAAAAAAAGAGATGATGTGGAAAATAAGCTGAGGAGGGATAATTTAGGAATTAATGGGCTACCTTAAAGCCCTAAAAAACAGAGTATACACATCATATTTCAAGATGTTCTCAAGGAAATCTGCCCTGATACCTTATAATCAGAGGGTAAAATGGAAATTAAAAGAATTGACCAATTACCTCCTGAAAGAAGTTTCAAAATGAAAACCCCCTGATATATTATTGCCAAATTACAGAGTTCCCAAGTTAGGAGGAAATATTTCAAGTAGTCAGAAAGAGATGCTTAAAATACTATAGAGCCACAGTAAAGAAAAGTCATGATTTAGCAGCTTGTATATTAAAGGATCAGAGGGCAAGGGAGATAGAAATCACTACCCGAGAATCAAGTACTTAACAAAACAGTAGAAGTTTGGGGGCACTGATAAAAGGGAGGGCAGTTTGGGGAAAGCAGTGATAGGAGCAAAACACTTTTGAAAAGGGAAAAGGTAAAAAGAAAGAGAAAGAAGTTTGGGCAAAATATGATGGAGGGAAATGCACAATGATCATAACTGTGATAAAATATTCAGAGTTTCTCTGATCAGGGTCTCATTTCTCAAATATGCAGGGAATTTAGTAAATTTATGAGTATAATTCTTCCTCAACTGATAAATTGTCAAAGGATATGAACAAGTAGTTTTCAGAAAAAGAAATTATATTATCTATAACCATATGAAAATATGCTCTAAATCTATATTGATTAGAGAAATGCAAATTAAAATAATGCTAAGGTGCCATCTTATACCTCTTATGTTGGTTAAAACTACAAAAAAGAAAATGAGAGATATTACTGGGAATACAGACAAATTGGAGCACTAAAACACTGTGAACTTGTAAATTGATTCAATCATTTTGGATTGCAATTTGGAACTATGCCCAAAAGGTCATAAAATTGTGTGTACCCTTTTTCACAGCAATACTACTACTTATTACGTATCCTAAAGAGATTTTTAAAAAGGAAAAGGATCTATATGTATAAACATATTTGTATCAAAGAATTGGAAATTTAAGGGAATGGATGAATAAGTTGTGCTATCTTGTGATTGAATATTTTGTGCTATAAGACATGATGAGAAGGATGGTTTCTTTTTTTTTTTAATAGCCTTTTATTTACAGGTTATATGTATGGGTAACTTTACAGCAATTGCCAAAACTCTTGTTCCAATTTTTCCCCTCCTTCCCCCCACCCCCTCCCCCAGATGGCAGGATGACCAGTAGATGTTAAATATATTAAAATATAAATTAGATACACAATAAGTATACATGACCAAACCATTATTTTGCTGTACAAAAAGAATCGGACTCACAATTAGCCTGTGAAGGAAACTGAAAATGCAGTTGGGCAAAAATATAGGGATTGGGAATTCAATGTAATGGTTTTCAGTCCTCTCCCAGAATTCTTTCGCTGGGCGTAGCTGGTTCAGTTCATTATGAGCAGGATGGTTTCAAAAAACCTGGAAAGACCTACATGAACTGATGCAAAGTCAAGTGAACAGAACAAAGAGAACAGAGTACACAGTGACAGTAATTCTGGATGATCATCAAAAATGAATGTCTTATCTATTCTCAACAATACAATGATCCAAGACAATTCCAAAGGACTAATAATGAAAATTGCTATCCACCTTCAGAAAAAGAGTGATGGGGCTAAATGCAGATCCAAGTATGTTATTTTCTTTATTTTTCTTGGACATTTTTACCTATGTTGTTTTTCACAACACCACTAGTATGAAAATAAGTTTTATAGGACTACATATACACAACTTACTTCAAATTGCTTATCTTTTTCAGTGAGGGGGAACAAAGGAGATAATTTAGAATTCTCTCTAAAGGAGAAGTTAAGAGAGTTGCAAGAAGAAGTAGACAGCAAAACTATAATAGTGGGAGATCTCAACCTTGCACTCTCAGAATTAGATAAATTTAGAATTTAGAATTTAAAAATGTTAAAACTTGCTTTCCCATGGATTTTGAAAAAAATATAATATTTAAAAAGTAAAAAAGTTATCAATAGATTGATACTACACTAAATCTAATATGATAGCATGTAGTAGAAATAAAGTTTTTTTAATAGTTCAAAGAAACTCATTTCCTGAGTTATAATATAAAGAATGTGTAGCTAGAAAAAAAGTTTGAAAGAATAGGGAAGGGTTAGAATGGTATACTGCAGACTCAATGTGAATAAAGGATGTGATTTGAGAACCCTCCCAAGCTAATATCATCTTAGGCTGCATAAAGAGAATTGAAGGATATTCAAGTCTAGGGAGGTGATATGTTGGTTGATGCAGCATTGACCCCACAATTAAAACAGTGTATTCAGTTCTGAGAACGACATTTTATGAAAAACATGGAAGATTGGAGAATATCCAGGAGAACATGACCAATCTGATGAAGCATTTCAGTTTTTGCCATATGAGGATGAGTTGACAGAACTGAAATAGGATGACATAACTGTTGTCTTTGTCTTTTTGAAAAATTGTCACATGAAAGAAGAGGTAGCTTTTGTCCCCTTGATCAATAAGGGTATGACAAAAAAATGGGTAGAGGTTAAAATAAGGCCGTTTTAGGGAACAGGGGGTATAACATCCTAATAATTTGAGCTCTCCTGAAATATAATTAACTGCCTCAGGAGACAGTGGGTAGATTTTTGTTCAATGATGGTTTGTAATGGCTGACCTCTGACATCCTTCTTGAATTGAGATTCTTTAATTCTATGGTCCTGTTGATCATCAAATGAGATAATATTTAATATAAGATAAAGTGCTTTGAAAATCTTGAAGCACTATAAAAATGCTACTGTTAATGATGATGGAGGGAGTAACTCACAGCTAAAATCACAGATCCATTAGAGAATTTCCTAATAATTATTTGACAGTGAAATATTCTAGGAGACAATGAGTTTCCCAGCACTCAAGTCTTGAATGAAAGTTAGACAACCATTCATCAAGCTTCCTGCTAAAGGATTTTAGACTTTATATAGATGTTATAACTTAAACGCAAGAGCTATGGGCTCCTTCCATTTTTAAGAGTCTATGATTCTATGTCATTTGCTGGAAGGAAGGGTGGGTGTTAATGTAGGTGGGGCAAGGGACAATGGAATCCAACCTCATGGACTTCAAAGTAAATTATTGTTTCCATGGGAGAATTCTCAAGTTCCATGTTGGATTCCCAGATTCAATTTCCTGCCAAACATACCTCCCTCCCCCCCCCCCACTTCTTGAATGTGGGAGGCCCTGGATCAAATAATGTTTCTTGCTCTTCTTATTCTATGATTACCTGATGGGTTGTTCTGTGCCTCAGGGATGTCCTCATTGGTTTGGGATGCCTTAATTTATCCCCCTTTTTGGGAAGCAAATATCTCTCTAAAAGTACAAACCCAGAGGGCAACTGGTAAATGTTTTATCATTGACAAGTTTAATTTTTATAGTGCTCCGCATTAAAGAAATGTGAGCCAATTAGGCTGGCTGATGCCCAAGCACCTCAGCCAAGCTGAAATGTACATTTCCAATCTGACTTTAAATAGAATCTTGCAATTGCTCACTCCTTTTAGGAGATTTATCATCCCTTCCCTCCTATGACACAGTCTAGCCATCCAGCTCTGAGGTGGCTAGGTGGTTTTTGATTACTATGGCTAAGTCCTGTTCTCTGAAAAGGTGAACTAGGGGGCTTAAAGATACCACAAACTTTAGATGAACAGCCTGTTTTAATGACAAATGACAAAACCCACTTGTTAAAGAAGAAGTGCTCAGGGAGGATGGGATTCTTGGATTCATAGGCTCTCTATGGTGAAGGAAATTCAAAGCCCATTTAGTACTATCCCCTTGAGTTTTTACAAATGAGTAAACTGAGGCCTGGAGAGCTTAAGTCATTTAATAAGAATCACACAACTATTAAATGGAGGGAGGATTTGAACTTCCTGGTTACTATACACTATTTCATGCTGCCTCCATGTGCTCTGGGAACTGAAATAGGGGATGAGATTTTGCAAGCTGCAGACAGTTAGCCCAGATTAATAACATAGGGAAGGTCTTGTGCCTTGATTGAAGGAATGGAATTTATAAAGAAAAGATTTTATGCAAAATATAAAGGCAGGTAGGTGGATAGAATGATAGATTAGGTTCAAACCTACCTTTTGATAGTGTGTGACCCTGAACAAGTCACCTTATATCTATTTGACTCAGTTTCCTCATTTGCTAAATGGAGATGATAACAGCATTTACCTCTCAGAAGAATCAAATGGAGGTAATATTTATTAGATACTAACTGACACACAGTAATACTATATAAATGCTGTTATTATTGTTGTTATTATTATTATTTTATCATCAAATCTAAGAGTTTAAGCACATCAGAGCTGTCTAGCCCAACCTGTGCCTGAACAGATAAATGACATACTTAAATATTCATTCAATCTTTGCTTAATAAATCATGACATTTTAACACTTCCTACCTGTGTGACTCTGGGCAGGTCACTTAATCCCAAATGCCTCAGCACAAAAACAAACAAACAAAGAAACAAACAAACAAACAACAACAACAACAACAACAAAAAACAGCATCACATTGAACTTTGGGACAGCTCCAATCATTAGGAAGCATTTCTTTTCATTAAGCTTGAGTTAGTCTCTTCATAATGGCCTCCTTTCCCTCCTAGTTTGGTCTTGTAGGGTCAAGAAGAAAAAATCTAATTCATTTCCCACAACCCAGCTTTTCATATCTTTGAAAAAAAATTGGTTTTATGTTGTTTCAACTAATCCTTATATGACATAAATGTGACTTTCCCATCCTGATTGTTTTTATCTCAGCTCTCCCCATCTAGTTTAGAAATGATCTTCGTAAACTGTAGCACCCAGAACTGGATAGGACACTAACAACAAAGAAATATTATGTCATTTGGTTCTCACAACAGCTCTGGGAGGTGGGAGCTATTGTCATTTTCATTTAGTGGTTGAAGAAACTGAGATAGACAGACACAGAGGGAATTATCCAGGATTGTAGCTTCCTAAGTGACTTATGATGGAATAAACTCATCTCTTCTTGATTTCAAGTCTAACACTCTTTAGAGTTGGACAGATTCTCTTCTTAACCTTCTCTTTCCAAACTCTCCATGATCATTATTCTTTGAAATAGTCAAAAATTCAGTATAGTATGAGAATAGAGTTATTAGCCTAATGTCAGAACAAGATTTAGTTCAAATCTTCATCAGACATTTATAAGTTGTTTGGTCAATGAAAGCTATAAACATTTCTGTGCCTCCATTTCTTTATCTAAAAGAGAAAGATAATGACTCCCTAAAAAGGATGTTTCAATGATCAAATAGAATGATGCATTTGTAGAACTGGAGGCTGAAGCCTATTGCTGCCCTCCTCCAGAAATTTCGGTGGTGTTGGTGTTGTTTAGTCATTTCTGACTCATCGTGACCCCATTTGGGCTTTTCTTGGCAAAAGTACTTCAGTAATTTGCCAATTCCTTCCCCAGCTCATTTTACAGATGAGGAAACTGTGGCAAACAAAGTGACATGCTCAGGATCACACAGCCAGTGAGCCTATGAGGTCAGAATTGAACTCAGGTCCTATATTGGGTCCTATATCACCTAGCTGTCCTCCTCTTGGAATACAGCCAGTGAAATTGCTAAATCCAAGGGGTAAAAAGAAAGACAAATGGTCTCCCTTTTGCTCAAGAAGCTCACAATTGAATAGGAGGATCAAGTGTAAATACCTCTCCTCAGTGGTACATGAAAGTGTGGGCCGTTTTGCAAGAAGGTGAAATTTTAACTGAGTCTTGTAACAGTCAGGGAATCCAAGAGCCAAAAACGAAGGGGGGGTGAACACTGAAGCACAAAACTCAATACTCAGAGTCAAGGAGATGGAGCATTATGTGTAATTAAGAGCAAAGAATTCAGGGCAACTGGATAGTAGTTTGTAAAGGGAAGTAAAATCTGAAAAAAAAATGCAAAAGGCAGAAGATGACAATATGCAGAGGCTTTAAAAGCCAAAGGATTTTATAACCGATATGGAACTAACAGGGAAGCTCTGGAGTTTACTGAGTAAGGGAAGTGACGATCAATCTTGGGGCTTTAGGAAAAGCACTTAGGTATCTGTCTGGAAGACTGAGTGGAGTATGGCTGAACTTGAGACAGGGAGCCCAGCTAGGAGGCTCCTATAGGGGTCAGGCTGGAGTGAGTGGAGAGAAGGGGCCCTACCTCAGGATATCTGGAAGGTCAACAAAATCTGACAGTGGATGGATGGTGTGAATGCAAGTGAGGAGTTCAGGCTACAGCTGATGTTGTGAGCCAGGGAGGACAGTGATGTCCTTGAAATAATGGGAAAATCGGGAAGGGGGAGGCAAGGGGGAAAGATAATGAATTCTGTTTGAGATGTCTATATATATTTAATGGGAGGACTAGGTTGTCTGTCCTTGGGACATCCCTCCCCTGTCTCTTAGACTCCCTAACTTCATAGCTCAAGTCCCACTGTCCTATTTCAAGCTTTTCTTTGCCCCATCCTCAATTTTTAATACTTTTACCCTCTTGATATTGCCCTGTACAAACTCTGTATTTCTGTACAGACTGTAATCCCTCCTCCCCCCAGGAGTTTGACACTCGATGGTTGGGGCTGGCTCATTTTCCTCTTAGTATTTCCAGTTATTTCCAAGGGCAGTGTCTGGCACATAGTAGGAGATTCACTACTTGTTTGTTCCATTGAACTGAATGGAATTGAATAAAAAGATCCAAACATCTTGAAACTGCTCTTGTGCCCGAAGCACATTCTTTGAGAAATGCATAAAAGCAGTCCACATTTGTCCTCTGAAGGTGGATTTGATTTTTTGAAAGCCCTAAGTCATTGAGAGCCAAGTCTGGTTGGTGAATAAGGAGCCAGTCCAAGTCTTAGGTAATGATCAGAGCAGCTCACATTTATGCAACACTTTAAATTTTGCAAAGTACTCTAATTTATTCTTCTCATTTGCTCCTTGAAATAACCTATTAGGCACATCCTGTTACTACCCCATTTAACAGATGAGGAAACTGTCCTTTAGAGGTCAAAGCTAAGTAGGACCTCTTGACTATAAATCTGGCATATTCTTGTACCTCAGATGAGAAGATGCTGCTGCTGATATTGATATAATTATAATTACAATAATTACCATTTTTAGCTTTTGATTTTTCCAAGTATGTGCAAAGATACTTTTCAACATCCACCTTTACAAAACCTTGTATCACAAATTTGTCTCCCTTCTTCCCTCCCTCCTCCCCTAGACAGCAAAGCAATCCACTATAGGTTAAACATGTGCAGTTCTTCTCTACACTTCCATAGTCGTCATGCTGTGCAAGAAAAATCAAATCAAAAAGGGAAAAAACAAGCAAACAAAGATTACCACCACCACCAAAAAAGTGAAAATTCTATGTCGTGAGCCATATTCAGTCTCCATAGTTTTCTCTCTGGATGTAAATGACTCTTTCCATCATGTCTATTGGAATTCATAGACAGCATTTATATGGGACTCTGCAGAGTGTTTTACAAATATTGTAAATATCCTTCCCACAAGCCTGAGAAGGAAATGTTACTCTGATCCCCATTTTATACTTGATGAAACTGAGGCTGATAAAGACTAATGACTTGCTTAGGGTCACGTAGCTCCTAAAAGTCTGATATAGGATTTGAATATGTCTTCTGTCCATTATACTCCTTAGATAGCCAAATCATTTGACCTCTCCAAGCCCCCATTTCCTCATCTGTAAAATGGGATTTGGAAGTAATCATAGCATCTATGCCATGGAATTGTTGTGTTTATACAACAAGATAATTTATGGAAATGTAAGAAATTAAGTGATTAGATGAACTGGGGCTGTGTGTGTGTGAGTGTGTGTGGGTGGGTGTTTGTATGTGTGTGCAGTTTGAGCTTGTATAGGAATTCTTCATGTAAAAAATATATACTGAAAATTATTAATACAATTTAATCTTATTGAATTTCTCTGAACCAAGTACCTACTTTGCACCAGATGTTGGGTTCGGTATGGAGCTATTGCTGAAATAAAACCTCCTCAAAGAGTTTATGTTCTGCTCAGGAAACCCACCCTATAGAGAGAGAAATATATGACAGCGTAAATTCATATCAAGACAGGATCAACATCAACAACCAGGGAGAGCAGGAAAGGATTCTGTTGATGCATAAGCTATATCACCAAGATAAATTGGGAGGCATCCAGGGAGGAGTGAATGAGAAAAAAACACTCAGATGTTCTCTCTGGAAGGTCCAGGTCCAAATTCTGGCTTAGATATTTACTAGATGTATGAACCCAGGTGATTCATTTAACCTCCCCCAGCCTAAGTTTCTTCAGATGTAAAATAAGACTATTTAACTCTTTGACTTCTAAGTATCTTTCTAGCTCTACAATCTTATTATCTTATGAGGTAGAAGAAGGGGGTTCATCCCACCTGTGGGAGATCACCTGTGCAAAAGCATCCATCAACAATAAACATTCACTGGCTCACTGTCCTAAGCACTGTGGAAACCAATACAAAGACTGAATCAATCCCAGTTCTCAAGGAACTTGCCTTCTCTCTGGAGAAATGCCAGATATAAATAAATACAAATAGGAAAAAGACAAGGGAAGGAGAGAGAGTAATTACTGAGGAAATAATAGGAAAGGCTTCATGTAAAAGGTATATAAACTGTATCTGAAGGGAAAGGGGAGATTCCTTGAGGAAAACATTTGTTCTAGGGGAAAAAACAGATAGCTGGGACAAAGACATGGGGATGGAGGATGGAGTGCTGTATGTGAGGAACCAAGAGAAAGAATATGGTTAGATTATAGAGTGAAGAAGGGGGACCGTGCATAATGAAGTTGGGATGTTAGAGTGGGGCCAGGTTAGGAAGAGCTTTAATAAATGCCAAACAGAAATTTGTCCTTGATCCCAGAGGCACTAGGGGATAAAGACATTGTTTGAAGAGTGGACACGGTCAAATTTGCATTAAGGGGAAATCATGTTGGCAGCTATATAGAAGGTGGAGTGGAGTGGGGAAAGATGGAAGAAAAATCACACAATAAGGAGGCAATTGAAGTAATGCAGGATAGGGGGAGATGAGGAGGACCTGAACTAGGGGCTAGCTCTGTACAAGAGAGAAGGGATCAGATGGGAGAGATACAGTGGAGACAGAAAATGTCAATTTAAGGGGAAAGAATGTAGTTTGTGTAGGCCAGTTGGACTTAAAAAGAGAGTGAGTGAAGACATGCACATTGTTCCAAGACCTCTGGGGGAGTCATGAAGCTAAAAACCAATAATTGTTGTCAGGAACTTTATAAAAGGGATTCCTCTTAAGATACAGATTGGACCAGAGCAAACAAGACCCACATTCTCTCCCTTGGCTCTGTTACAAGACCTTGCCTTTCTGAGCATCAGACTTCTCTTCTTGCTCTAGATTATGTCTAGGGGCCATCTGACATTATGTATTCCAAGTGCCATCCTCAACTTCATTTTCTTTCTTTTTTTTTTTTTTATTTAATAGCCTTTTATTTACAGGATATATGCATGGGTAACTTTACAGCATTAACAATTGCCAAACCTCTTGTTCCAATTTTTTACTTCTTACCCCCCCCCCCCTCCCTAGATGGCAGGATGACCAGTAGATGTTAAATACATTAAAATATAAATTAGATACACAATAAGTATACATGACCAAAACGTTATTTTGCTGTACAAATAGAATCAGACTCTGAAATATTGTACAATTAGCTTGTGAAGGAAATCAAAAATGCAGGTGGGCATAACTATAGGGATTGGGAATTCAATGTAATGGTTTTTAGTCATCTCCCAGAGTTCTTTTTCTGGGCATAGCTGGTTCAGTTCATTACTGTTCCATTGGAAATGATTTGGTTGATCTCTTTGCTGAGGTTGGGCTGGTCCATCAGAACTGGTCATCATATAGTATTGTTGTTGAAGTATATAATGATCTCCTGGTCCTTCTCATTTCACTCAGCATCAGTTCGTGTAAGTCTCTCCAGGCCTTTCTGAAATCATCCTGTTGGTCATTTCTTACAGAACAGTAATATTCCATAATATTCATATACCACAATTTATTCAGCCATTCTCCAACTGATGGACATCCATTCAGTTTCCAGTTTTTAGCCACTACAAAAAGGGCTGCCACAAACATTCGTGCACATACAGGTCCCTTTCCCTTCTTTATAATCTCTTTGGGATATAATCCCAGTAGTAACACTGCTGGATCAAAGGGTATGCACAGTTTGATAACTTTTTGAGCATATCAACTTCATTTTCTATATTCTTTCTTTTTGGAAAAAAATATTGGAATAAAACAAGAATGTCCATAACAAAATATCATTTGATTTATTTTAATAGCTTTCTCTTTTCTTTTTTTCCCCTGAGGCAATTGGAATTAAGTGACTTGCCCAGGGCCACAAAGCTAGGAAGTGTTAAGTGTCTGAGGGCAGATTTGAACTCAGGGCATCCTGACTTCAGGGCTAGTGCTCTATCCAGTGCACCAACTAGCTGCCCCAACAAAATATTATTAAAAAAAAAAAGATTGCTGCGTATAAAACTGTAAATATCTTCCATATTCCAAGGTCCGGCTTATTTCTAACATTCTATAGTCTTCAGGGAGGATGAAGACTGAGAGGACTATGGGATTTTTCAATTCAAAGGCCTTTGGAACTTCACAGAATTTCAATCTCAACATGGTGGGGGACCAGAATCAAGATGCTGAGAAATGAATTCAAGATGAGGAAGTAAAGATAGAATATGTGAGTGGCTCTCTAAGTGCTTAGCAATGAAAGGCAAAGGAAGAGAATATATGGGATATAGCTTTTGTCCAGGGCAGAATTAAAGTGAAATGATAAAGATGTGCTACGTTATGTTTGTATTATATTGTTATATTCTTGTTGACATTATATGTCATGATATGTCATTATATAATGAAAATAATCATATTAGTACATACAAATTATAGATTATTATATTCATTATATTAGTAAAAAAATAAAATGTAATGTTATAATGAGTACATAGTAAGCTATAATATATAATATAATAAATATAATATGATATGATATGATATGATATAATATAATATAATATAATATAATAAACTAGATGGACCTGAATCCAGTTCCAGTATTTCAGACATATACTAGCTCTCTGATCTCAAGCAAATTGTTTAACTTCTATCTATTTCAGTTTCCTCAACTTTAATATGGGGATAATTATCACATCTACCTCCCAGGGTTATTTGTGAAGCTCAAGTGAGATAAAATGTGTAACACACTTAAGGCAGTGCTGAGCACATAGTAGGATATATTTCTTGTTGTTCACTCCTTTAAGTTGCATCCAATTATTCATGATCTTATATGAAGTTTTCTTGACAAAGATACTGGATATTATTTCTTCCTCCAATTGGGAAAATTTTACAGATGAGAAAATTAAGCAAACAAATTAAGTGATTTGTTCAAGGTAACACAGCAAATAAATATCTGAGGGCCAAATTTGAACTCAGATCTTCCTGATCCTGCACTCTATACAGTCTGCCCCACCTACCTGTCAATAGGAAATATGTATACATATGTAGATGTGCAAATATGTGTATATATATATATATATATAATATAAATGTCATATATATAGAGAGAGATTAACTAGATGTAGATAGATAATAAAGGACTGGAATTACCCAATTCATTCACTTTTTTTTCTCTTGAGCATTCTCTTCCTTATCTACTTATAATAGTTGGGGATTGGACTTAATCAGAAGTCTTAAGCCTGAATTTCATGACTTAAAATAAATGCTTAGCTATTGCTTTTTAAAATAAATAGGACTTTCAATCTCTTTTGGGCTTACAATATTTCTATACTGATCTTTGTCTCTTTCCCCAAAAACTTGCTAGTAATTTTTACATGGTCCTCTGGACAAATTAAATTCAACTGAACTCACTTACCCACCAATAAGACCCTACCATAAAATTTCAACATTGGAAGGATGTCAGCAGTTTTCCAGCTAAACCCATTCACAAACCAGAGTCTTCTTGACCTTGTCCATATCCTACTTTTCCATCCTTCTTTTAATAGCTGCTAGAGAAGGGGAAGCCACCCCACCCCTTCCTGGAGCAGCTTATTCCACTTTCCAAAGTTTAGGAAGTTTTTATGTTTTTTTTTTTCTGCTGTAATTTTCTGACATGAAGCCTAAATTGGGCCCTTTATAACATCTTACTTTTATTCCCTGAGCTCAAGTTCATTTAATGATCCAAATGGCAATTTTTCAAGCACTTACAGACAGCTATATCTGTCCCTCATTCATTTGCTTTTCTCCAGGCTCAATATCCACTATCCAGATCCCTCAAATGATGTTATGCTGCCCTTCAACCCTCAAAGGCATAACATTTTGACCTACTCTAGTCACTCAGCAGCTTTTCAATGTTCTTCCTAAAACATGATGCCTAAAAGCTGGATTCCCTTTTCTAGGTGTATTTATATCAGGGCAGTGAACATAGCATTTTAGCATAGGAGATACACTAATATAATCCAGAGGACCTACCTCTGACACTAGCTAATTCTGTGACTCCTGGAAAGTCATTTAACCTCTGAGATGTGTACTTTCATTGATAATATGAGAAGGTTGCACTAGATGGTCTCTAATATCCTTTCTAGGGTCCATCTATCATCTATGAATCTATGATTCCATGATAGAATTAAAGGGGCCTTTGAGATCACCTTTTCACTTTTCATTTTAACATATAACATGTGACACAACTGAACCAATGAAAGGCCAATTCAAGAACAGATATAACATATAAGATATTCATCAGATTGTATGACATAGTGAAGGTAATGATTGCTAGAAAAAGAGAGAAATCCAAGTGGACTCTGGCAGCTCGAGAGGGCTTTACGAGACTTTAGGAGAAATGTATGAGAGAACTTTAGAAAAGTGGTTAGTAATAAGAGAAGAGAATATTTGACAAGCTCCCCTAAGTCTTTGGCATCAATTCTGCCTTGTTGTTATCAGTGTTTGATGTATAGTAGGAACTTAATAAATGCATCAATTCTTCCCTGTTGTAATCGTGTTGGATATACAGTAGGAACATAATAAATGCTTATTAATTTATTGACCTCCTTTCAGATTATATTCAGGAGTGGAATTAACTGGACCTAAAAGTGGGAATAATTATGCTACATTTTTGCCATTTTATTTTATAAATGAGAAAGCTGGGGCCTACAGAGCTGAAGCTGAATCATTTTGTACATGGCAGAACCACAGTGTAATCCATTATCTCTCTACCAGCAGGTGAGTACACTCTATTCCCAGTCATTATTGATCCTTGTGTTGATCTTTCTTAAGTCTTGTGAAGATGTTTGTGCTTTACAATGTTGTTATTATACAATCAATTGTTCTCCTTATTCTGCAGCAATTCATACAAATCTTCCCCCAGGTTTTTCTGATATCATCTTTTTTATTTGTATTATAGGACAATAGTATTCCATTATATTCACATACAAAATTTTTTGGTAATTCCCTACTTGATGGGCATCCCTTTAGTTTCCATTTCTTTGCCACCATGAAGAGAACTGCTATAATGTTTTTAACTTATAGCAGCTTTTCTTATTTTGGCAATCTTTTTGGAATACAGGTGTAGCCATGGTATCATTGATTTAAAGATTACAAACAGATGAATAACTTTGGAGGCATAATTCCAAATTACTTTCTTGACTGGCTGTACCAATTCACAGCTCCAACAGTACATCAATATGCCTGCTTTCCTGTGGCTCCTCCAACATTTGTCATTTTCCTCTTTTGTTGCCAAGTCAAAAAAAAAAGAGATTTGAAAGGGAGATTCATGCTTTAATATAGAATCCTCTTTGGGGTTCTGCTATGTATACATAGATGCTCTTTTTTGATGTTTAAATTTTATGTTTTTTTGAGAGAGAAGAGATTTTAGAGGTCCTTGAAGCTAGCTTAATCATTTCATAACTCAGAAAATTCAGGTTCAAGGAACTTCTGATTTGCCTGGGGTCTCACAGATAGAAAGAATCAGACACAGAGTTTAACAGCATTTCTTAACTCAGTCTCTCCCTTCAGTAACATTGCTTCTACAAGGGGAATTCAAATTCTTACTTCACTAATTATTGCTACTATGAATTTGGGCAAATTGCTTTGCCTAAGGAGGTCTCCATTTCTTTATCGGTTGGAATAGACCAACAGATTCTGAATTCCTTTAGTAACTTAGACCCTCTGTATTCTAAATTCTAGTCCTCTGATTTAAATTCCCTTCCAACCTTCACATCTTATTTTCTTTTTAATTTTTTCTATGTTCCCTTCTTTCATGGGTTTAAGTATGAACTCTCAGATATAATCTTTTTTATCTATCTATCCATCCCTGTTTGTTTATCTGTATTCAAACCCAACCTCTTTCCTGAGCACCTCACATTTATTTTTTTTAATTGAATTTATTTCTTGTTATATTTTAAGTTCCAAAGTGTCCTCCTTCACCTTTCATGCCATTCTCGAGAAGGCTAACATTTGGTGCAGATTTATAAATATATGTAAAATCATTCTATTTATCATTCTTCATCTGGAGGTAGTTAGCATCTTCCTTCATAAATCCCTTGGAGTTAATATGTGTATTTATAATATTCAGAATAATTTCATTGTTCATATGCTTTGAATCATATTGTTGTTATTGTATACACCATTTTCTTGGTTCTGTTCATTTCACTTTTCATTATTTCATACAAATCTTGCCATGTTTTTCTAAAATCATCCAGCTATTCATTTCTTAAAGCACAGTACTATTTCATCATAATCATATACCACCACATGTTTAGCCATTCACTAATTGAGGGACATCCTCTCAATTTCCAATTTTTTTGCCACCAAAAGAGAGCTTATAAATCTTTTAGAACATATAGGTTCTTTTACTTTTCCCCTCATCACCTTGAAAAACAAACCTAATATTGGTATTGGTGGTCTAAATACACACACATATGTGTATACACACACACACACACACATATATATATATATGTGTATACACACACATACAAATATGTGTGTGTATTGGAATCCTTACAAAGTGTTAAGTCATTAGAATTGATAGAGGCAATAATTATCTAATTTAGCATGGTCAGTATGATTGATCTGATCTTAGAAGGAGATGTTATGGGCCAGAATAAACAAGGTACTAAGTGTAACTGATAGAAACAATGCTTGTGTTCACACCTTTAGAGAGCTGATATAAGCAAGAAGCTCATAGGGCCAGAGAGCACTCTGGGAGGAAACCCATAATCCCACTCTCGGAGAAGGAGCATAAATAGAGTTTCAGTGAGCCAGTTGAGGAGTTCAGTTGAAAAGACTGAGAGGGGAACGTCAATCAGTTCAGGAGAAGCCCTCTCTCAGAAGTGCAACCAGATTCATTTCACACCACTGTGGCGGCTGGGCTTCTGCACCCTCGACACTGAGACCAAGGCTGGTCTGAAAGGCTCTCCAGAAAGCTGCCCAGCCCCAGGCAAGGAGACAAGACTCGGAAGGAGAATTCTGGAAGATTGAGAGCCAAAAGCCCTCTCTCGGAGGCAAGAGAGATGCATTCCAACTTTCATCTTGGTGCTTGCTGGAGACTGAAGAAAGCAGAGGCAAAGGACAACTGCAAGAGCTCTTGGAACCAAGCAGAAAGATAGGCCTCTAAGAAAAACTAACTGGGCTATTTTGGAAGGAGAAAATAAACGTTTGAACTTTTATCACCTGGCTGTGTTTGGAGTGATTAGTACTATTAACTGAAACTAAAACTGCCTCCAGAAAACCTCCCCAAGAAACCTGCTCCCAGAGAGAATCATTATATTTTAAAGAAGAGAATACCACAGATATGTATACACACACATACACATATATATGTATACACACACACACACACACACACACACATATATATATATATATATATATATATATATACATACACACAAACACACACAGTTTTATAGCTCTTTTGGCATGATAACAGGTTGTTTTTCAAAATGGTTCGATAAGTTGACAATTCTGCCAAGAATGTTTTAATGTCCCAGTTTTTTCTATATTCCCTTCAACATTTGTCATTTTCCTTTCTATCATTTTAGCCAGTCTAGTGTGAGATGATCTCTCAAAGTTGTTTTAATTTGCATTTCTTTGATCAATAAGATTTAGATTATTTTTCATATGCTTATATTTAATTTTAATTTCTTCATTGAAAATCTATCACTTGACCTCTTATCAACTGGGAATGGCTCACATTTTTATAAATGTAGATAAAATTCTCTATATATTTTATCCAAGAAACTGTCAATGAAATTTCTTAAAATTTTCTACTTTCCTTTCAATCTTGGCTACATTGATTTTATTTGTATAAAACCTTTTTAAAATTTAATTCAGCATCAGTCTCATTTTACCACCTGCTTGTTGAACACTTTCTACTAAATGTCTCTTAAATTTCTCCAATGTAACATGTCCAAAACAGAAGTCATAATCTCTATCTTAAACCCTCTTCTCTTCTTAACTTCTTTGTTTCTAATGAATTCACCATTCTCTTCCAGTCACTCACAGTGCTTTTTTGTCACCTTTGGCTTTTCTTTCTCACTCACATTATATATCCAAACAGTTGCCAAATCTTGTTGATTCCTGCATATATTTCTGCAATATCCATGACATCCATTCTCTTCTCTCCATGTACAGAACAACAACTGTAGTTTAAACCTTCATCTCCTTTTCCCCTGGACTCTTATAATAGTCTTTTACATGATCTTCTATTTCCCATGTCTTCACTCTCCAGTCCATTATATACAAAATTACCAAAGTGTGTAGAATGGACTAGTGAATAAAGACATGGGAGATAGAGAAGGCAAGTAGAAGACCTGTCATAAGATACCACTTTTTTATTCAATAAATATCACTAGTTCCCTATCAACTCCAGGGTCAAATAGAAAGTCTTCACTCCATTCTCTTTTTCAAAACAACAAATAAGCTATTACTAAGCATTGACTATATATACCAAGTACTGTACTATACTCCTAAGACTGTTTATAAGAGATATTGGAAGTCTTTCTCTGATTCATTGTATCTATCATGGAGGTCAATGCTATATGTACCATCCCTTACCTCTTGAGGGGTCCATCTTCTTTTCCAATATAACCAGCCTATCCCAATTTCATCAATAAATATGTTTTTTGTTGAGTCTTCTCGACCATTTTCTGAGGGTACGTTATGACTGGAGGTACACTATTTCTTTTTCATGCTTCATGTTCATTCTACTCAACTCAAGATCCTACTAGGCAACAAGGCAGAATCATAAGACCTCAGAAGTAGAAGGACTTTTTAAAGCAACTCCTGCCCCAAATCACACATTCACATAAGAGCAGGTACACTGACCTTGCTACCAACTACTATGTCACTCAGAAAATCCAGGAAAGGAAAATTTTCTTTAAAAAATCAAAGGATGTCATATAATGTCCAACCTGGAAAGATGGCTTTCATCAGTGACAGGCATGATGGAGATATCCAGTACCCCTCAGACTGTGGGGCTGCCATCTGTCAGCAGCATGGTAATGTCATCCTCTAGGCTCTCTGTAGTATCATGCATGAACTCTCCAGAATAATGTCTATGGAAGCAGATATAATAAAACTTTGAGAAAGAGAAACTAAAGATCAGGAAAACTTAGAATTTCCTCAAGAATTATTTCTCAAGATAAGCACAGCAACTATTTTTTTATTTTCACCAATCAATGACACAAGCATCTACTATGTTCAAAAGACAGTGTCAACATCTGTGAGGGCAGCCTGATTGGTTCAAGTTCAAATTTTCACTACCTAAAATCTAGGTGGCCCAAATCACTTCATATTGTCATCTTAAGTTCTTAGTTTCAATTTTCTCTTCTGAAAAGTTAGGAAAATATTTCCATAATCTTCTCTTACTTTCATCATGAAAAAAAAATGCTTTACAACATCATGCTGAAATTTTCAGGAACTATATCACAGATTTAAAATGAAAAGCTTGGGTTCAATCAATTCATCAATAAATATACAGTAAATAACTACTATGCATCAAGATTTGGAAATGCAAAGAAAAAAATGAACCAATCCCTGTTCTTGAGTTTATGTTCTAATGGGAGAGAAACCATTCAAACCTACAAAAACATGTATAAAACTTCAAAGGTCACTTTTAATATTCTACATTTTGGGAAACCAATTGAAAGACTATTGATGACTGACTGAGCCCTAATTTCACTACTGGAAGCTCAACTCAGACCAACCACTAATTAGCTGTGAGACTATGGACCAATAAGTTCATTTCTCTAGGATAATTTTTTTTTTTACTCCACAATGTAAGGAGGATAGATTTTAATGATCTTTAAGGTTTCTTCAAGAACAGTCTATTATTATTTTAGAATTTGATTCATCTCTCATGTTGCCCAGAAGTACATACTGTTCTCATGGAATTTCCATTGCCATGGAATATTATACCAAAGGAGTGCCTAAATACAACACAAAACAGTATTGATGGGCACTACACTAGTGGACTAATAAGTGTAAGTGTGGATTTAGGGACATCATGGACTAGATGAGAATCTCAAGCACAATATGTCCAAAATAGAGCTCCTTCTCAATGCCTGGCCCCCATTATCCTAACCTCTCTAGTCCTGTTCATGGCAGCACCATCTTACCAGACACTCAGGTTGACAGACTTGGAAATCATCTTTGACTCTTCACTCTCACCCATTCCACATGGTGATCAGACAAATCTGATTAGCATCTTCACATCTTCTCTCCTATGTCTCTTTCTACTCATACTGATTCCTCTCTAAAATAAGTTTTCATCATCTCATGCTTGGATTATTTCTTTCTTTCATTTTTAACACACAATGGTTTATGAATCATGTTGGGTGAGAAAAATCAGAACAAAAGGGAAAAACCATGGGAGAGACTTAAAATAAAAACAGAATAAAGAAGTGAACATAGCTTGTGTTGATTTACATTCCATCTCCTTAGTTCTTTTTCTTGATGCATATGGCATTTTCTGTTCAAAGTCTATTGGAATTGCTTTGAATCACTGAACCACTGAGAAGAACCAAGTCTTTCATAGTTGATCATCACACATTCTTGCTGTTATTGTGTATTGTATATTACTGATTCTGTTTGTTTCACCCAGCATAAGTTCATGTACATCTTTTCAGGTTTTTCTAAAGTCAGCTTGTTTTTCATTTTTTTATAGAACAATATTACCTTCCATATACCACAACTTGTTCAGCCATTCCACAATTGAGGAATATCTACTCATTTTCCATTTGTTTGCTACAACAAAAAGAACTGCTACAAATATTTTTGCACATGAGTCCTTTTTCCTCCTTTATGATTTCTTGGAATACACACCCAGCAGTGGCACTGCTGGATCAAAGGATATGCACAATTTTATAGTCCTTTGGGTATAGTTCCAGATTGCTCCCCAGAATGGTTAGATCATTTCACAACTCCACCAATAATGCAACAGTGTCCCAGTTTTCCCACATCCCAAATCTCCAACATTTATCATTATCTTTTTCTACCATCTTAGCCAATCTGAAAGGTATGAGATGGTATCTCAGAGTTATTTTAATTTGCATCTTCCTAATCAATAGTGATTTAGAGCATTTTTTTCATATAACTATAGATGGTTTTAATTTCGTCATCTGAAACTTATCTGTTTATATCCTTTGGCCATTTAGTAATTGGGAAATGGCTTATATTATTATAAATTTGACATAGTCCTTTGTATATTTTACAAATGAGACCTTTATCAGAAATACTGATTTCAAAGATTTTTCCCAGCTTTGTATTTCCCTTTTAATCTTGTCTCTATTTTTTTTCTTGCAAACCCTTTAAATTTAATGTAATCAAAATTCTCCATTTTACCTTTAATAAAGTTCTCTAGTTCATTGGTCATTAATTCCTCCCTTCTTCAAAAATCTGATAGGTAAATTATCTCTTGTTCTACTAACTTAATTTTATGGTATATGGTATCTTCATTTACAGCCAAATCATGTATCCATTTTGACCTTATTTTGTTATGGAGTGTGAGATATAGATTGATGCTGAGTTTCTGACATATTATTTTCCAATTTTCCCAGCAATGTTTCTCAAATACTGAATTCCTATTTCAGAAGCTGGAGTTTGGAGGTTTATCAAATACTAGATTGCTATAGTCCTTGATTATTGTGTTATGTGTATCTAATCTATTCCACTCTATTTTTTAGCCAGTACCAAATGGTTTTGATGACTGCTACTTTATAGTTTTAGGTTTTAGGTTTGGCATTGCTAAGCCACCACCCTTTGTATTTTTTTTTTTATTAATTCCCTTGATATTCTTAACCTTTTGTTCTTCCAGATGAATTTTTTTTATTATTTTTCTGGTTCTACAAAATAATGCTTTGGCAGTTTGATAAAGCACTGAACAAGTAGATCAATTCAGGCAGAATTGTCATTTTGATTATATTAGCTCAGCCTAGCCATGAACATCTGATATTTTCCCAATTATTTAGATCTGATTGTATTCATGTGAGAAGTGTTTTGTAATTGCATTCAAATAATTCTTGGGTTTGTCTTGGCAGGTAAACACACAAGTATTTTATTTTGTCTACAATAATTTTAAATGGAATTTTTCTTTCTATCTTTTACTGATGGGCTTTGACAGTTTTATATATATATATATATATATATATATATATATATATATATATATATATTATAAATTTAAAATGCTCATGATTTGTGTGAATTTATTTTATATCCTGCAACTTTGTTGAAGCTGTGAATTGTTTCTAGTAGGTTTTTGGATAATTTTCTAGGATTCTCTAAGTATATCATCATAAAACTGCAAAAAGTGATACTGTATTTATTGCCTCATTGCCTATTTTAATTCCTTTAATTCCTTTTTCTTTTCTTATTGTTAAAACCAACATTTCTAGTACAATGTTGAATAATAGTGATGATAATTAGCATCCTTGTTTCACTCCTTATCTTACTGGGAATGTGTCCAGCTTCTCTCCATTGCAAATAATGCTTGCTGTAGGTTTTAGATGAATACTGCTTATTATTTTAAGAAAAGCTTCCTTTATCCCTATGCTCTCTAGTGTTTTTAATAGAAATGGGTGCTATATTTTGTCAAAATCTGTTTATTCATCTATTGAGATTATCATGTGATTTCTGTTGCTTTTGTTATTGATATGGTGTATTATGGTAATAGTTTTCCTGATATTGAACCAGTCCTGAATCCCTAGTACAAATTCCATTTGGTCATTGTGTATTATCCTGCTGATAAGTTACTGTAATCTCTTTGCTAATATTTTATTTAAAATTTTTGCATTAATATTCATTATGGAGATTGGTCTGTAATCTTCTTTCTTTTTGGCTCTTCCCAATTACCAATGCCATATTTATGTCATAGAAGTAATTTGTCATGAGTTTTTCTTTATTTATTTTTCCAAATGTTCTTTAAATGTTTGGTAGAATTCACCTGTGAATTCATCTGGAGATTTTTTCTTTGGGAGTTCATTAATGACTTGTTCAGTTTCTTTTTTTTTCTAAAGTGAGACTATTTAAGTAATTTATTTTTTTTCTTTTGTTAATCTGGGCAATTCATATTTTTTGTAAATATTCATCCATTTCAATTAGAGTGCCAGACTTGCTGCCACACAAAATAGCTCCTAATTATTGCTTTAATTTCTTTTTCATTGGTGATAAATTTACCCTTTTAAATTTTGATGCTGGTGATTGGGTTTTTGTTTCTTTCCTTTTTGTGATTAAATTAATCAAATGTTTATCTATTTGATGCACCTTGAATGTGAAAGACATTCTTCCATCATGGTAGGGTAGAAAGTGGAGGAACTAAGGGGAAGCAAAGATGAGTAGGTGCTAGGTCACATTAACCAGATGGGCAAAATGAGTCACTTTTTTAATAAAGCTTTTTATTTTCAAAACATATGCATGGATAATTTGACAACATTGACCCTTGTATAGCCTTGTGTTTTAGATGTTCTCCTCCTTCCCCCCACCCCTTCCCCTAGATGACAAGTAATCTAATATATGTCAAATCATATATATATATATATATATATGTATATATATATAAACATATTTATACAATTCTCTTGCTACACAAGAGAAATCAGATTAAAAAAGAAAGTAAATGAGTAAGAAAACAAAATGCAAGTGAAAAAACAACTAAAAAGTGGGAATGTTATGTTATGATCCACATTCAGTTCCTACCATCCTCTCTCTGGATGTAGATGGCTCTCTTTATCACAAGATCATTGGAACCAGCATCAGTCATCAAAATGAGTCACTTTTTAATGTAATTTCAAAACAAATAAACGTATGCATTGTGATGGCAAAAATTGTATTCTGCATGGTGTTCTGACTTGCACTTGTACCAGAGTATGAGCAACTCTGATGGTGCTTTGCTACTATTATTACACTTCAGAATGGAAATAAATTGTATTAGCAGTACTGCAATTTAAAAAAACCCAAACCTACATTCTCTGCCAGGTTTTTCTTTTTCTTTTTCTTTTTTTTTTTTTTTTTTACCAGTGCTACTCTAGGATATAATTTGTGGTCTCATCTGATTCTCTTTCCCAGCCAAAAAAAAAAAAAAAAAACTTAGGCCATTTAGGAAGAAGCCAAAGGAACCCTAAGCTAATCAGATCTCATTTAATAATAGAAATGTGACTTTTTGGGGATAGAGTTGGACACACTATTTTATGAGTACATTGTGTTTCAGAGAAATTTATATCTAAATACAAATATGCAAATTCATTAATAATAATTTCCTTAAACTGAACAAATTGGGACCTAGATTGATGTTTTACTATGTGAAGCTAGATGAATAGTTTCCCACTCTGGGCCCCAGGTATCTCATTCATAACATAATGATAAGGGCCCTTCCATCTCTGAGTATATGATCCCAGGATTCCTTTCAGGTCTCAGTGTAGACTGACTTGTACTAAATTCCTATACTATGATGAGTGTCCTCAAGAGAGGAGTAAGAACAGGAAGTTATGGGAGGAGAACTCACTCTCAATTTTCATCATTTTTATTCCACAAATGCTGCTGCTCAGCTGCTGGGCTGAAAATAGCCAAACTTTAATTTAGGACCACCTGTAGTAGATTTAACTAATTATAAAAGAAAAAAAAAACCTCTGGTATTTAGAGAGATCCTGACTGTCGGCTTCTGTTGAGCTGAGAGGATGAGTCAACCAATCAATCAATCAACACATTTTTATAGCATCTCCATTATCTGTCAGGCACTTGGGATACTAAAATGAAAGGGAGGCAGTTTCTGCTTTCTAACATTCGACCTGAAAGTTGTAATATATTTACAGATAACTGCATATTAGAAATCAGCAAATACACATGCAAAGGGGCCATTGAAAATGAAGAAAAATCTCTAAAAGGGAGTACATGAGTTGAGCATGAAAGGAACTGGGGACTTCAAAAAGTAGAAATGAACAGAGAGATCATCCCAAGAATAGGACAAGTTACTGAAGAATCAATGAAGTAGTAGAGGGGCAGCTAGATTGACTCTGAAGACAGGAGGATCTGAATTCAAATCCAGCTTCAGATACTTAATACTAGGTTTGTGACACTGGGCAAGACACTTAACCCCAACTGCCTCCCCACAACAAAACAACATCAAAGAGATGGTAGATGGAATATCGTGAATAGTGAAGAGTAATCAGGAAAGTTAAGCTAGAGTATAGAATGTTTGAAGTGAAGGAATATGTAATTAATTAGGAAAGATAATCTGGGATCTATACTGTGAGGAACTTAAATGCCAAACAGAGACATGTGTACTTCATTCTTAAAGCAATGGGGATCTGCTGATACCTGCAACATGGGAGTGACATGATCAGCCCTACATGGTGGGAATAGCAATTTAGCAGGCAGGCAATGATCAGAAGAAAGGAAAAAATAGATATAAGGAGACAAATTAGGAAGGTATTATAATATTCCATTTAGAGGTGATGACATCTGGATGAGGGTGATTGTGTGATAATTAGAGAGGTAAGAATGGATGTGAAAATTGCTGAAATGGTGGAACTAATGAGAAAGCAACTGATGTGATAGGGAAGTGAGGGAAGTGAACTGAGGCCAATTTCTAGGTTTTAAATGATATGCTTTCAACACAAAAGTTGGGGAAGTGGTGATTTTAGGGAAAACATAATCCTATGTTGGACATATTGAGTTTGAGCTACTTAAGGTGATGTTCATGTGGTGAAATGCAATAGAGAGTTGGAGATAAAGGCTGGAGCTAAGCAGAAATGAGGACTGATTTTGTTATATTTGGCAATCACATTATTAATAGCTGGATCTAATAGAATCATCTAAATAAAGGGGAAGGAGGGGGAAAAACTCAGCTCTGACAGTCTTCGAGTACGCCCACACATGGGTTGGAGTGGGGCATCGGTGATGGAGTGGTGATTCTACAAAATCAACTAAGTTGGCAGAGAACCAGGACAAAGTGGGGTCACAAAAAACAAAGGAAGGGAGTATTCAGAAGAGGAGATTGCCAAGAGTATATGAGAAGTCTGTTTCAGAGCACAGCTAAGAGTCAGGAAAATGCCACTGTTGGAGGGTTTAGGACCTTGGAGACCATCTAATCCCATTTCAATCTGATTGAGAATTCACCCTATATCTCCACTACCAAGGAACCACCTAATCTTCATTTAGACACTAGAATGATGGAAAACGCACTGCTTCTCTGGAAAGGCCATTCCAGTATTAGAGAATTCCTATTAAAAGAAAGTATTTTCCTAATATCAAGTCAAAATGTGGCTCTGTAATATCTACCCTTCACTCTGAGTTCTGTTTTCAGGTCTTCAAATATTCAGATAGAGCAATCTACCTATTTGCCTGGCTAAATGTCCCTTCTTCCTTCAATGCACTTTTAGCAGTATCTCCAGGATCCTCAGTATAGTGACTATCTTCTACTGGACTTGCACAATTTCAATTTTCTTCCTGAAATGGGACACCTAGAACTGGTAGAACCAGAGAGGCAATATAATGGATGGGATTCAATGTAATAAGGCTGGAACTTGGAATAAAGAAGTTTAAACTTTTAAAGAAGAAATATTGGGAATTACGTAGTACACATGGTGGTAAGCTGGTTGAAACTTACAAAGAAGTAAATTGAGGTTTGATGATGGGAAGGAATCTTCTTTTTTTTCTTCATTAAAGCTTTTATTTTTCAAAACATATTCATTGATAATTTTTTGACATTAACCTTGCAAAACATTGTGTTCCATTCCCCCCCCCTTTCCCCAACCCTTCCCCTAGATGGCAAGTAATCCAATATATGCTAAATATGGTAGAAATATATGTTAAATCCAATATATATGCATACATATTTATATAATTATCTTGCTATACAAGAAAAATCAAATCAAATCAGAAAAAAATATAAAGAAAATAAAATGCAAGCAAACAACAAAAAGAGTAAAAATGTTGTGTTGTGAACCACACTCAGTTCCCAAGTCCTCTCTCTGTGTGTAGATGGCTCTTTTCATCACAAGAGTGGTCTGAATCATCTCACTATCGAAGAGAGCCACGTCCATCAGAACTGATCATCGTATATAGCCTTGTTGTTGCCGTGTATAATGATCTCCTGATTCTGCTCATTTCACTTAGTGTCAGTTCATTCAAGTCTCGGGGAGGAATCTTCTTAACAATTAGGGTTATTCAAATGGGAAATGGGCAGTTTCAAGAGGGCTTGACTAATCCTTCACTTGAAGTTTTCAAGCAAAAGCTGAAATGTTTCCTTATTTATTTCCTAGGTGATTTCATATAGTAGAGTGTAAATTTTTTAAGGATAAGAGCAGTTTTATTTTGATGCTTGTTCCCCTAGTTCCTTAAGGACTGCCTGAAATTCAGTAGGGGGTTAATAAATGCTAATTTAATGTTTGATCAATTGATATTTCAAGGGAATCTGTATTCAGAAGATTGTATTAAATGACCTCTGAACTTCCTTACATTCCATCTCTGAAATTCTATGATTCTGAAGTAGAATGAAGTTAAAATAAATGAACAAAAATCAGATACCTTGACTCCAGAGATTCTGACTTCCTTTTGTATCACACATACTCTGAATTGTAGAGCATACACCACTGTACCTAGAAATTGAAAGACAATGGCAAAATATAAATGATTTCTTTGGGGGCTCAGATCTAGATAGTAACAGAAGCAAGACTAGGAGCCAGATAACCTGACTGCTGGCCATAGGATTCTTGTGGCCAACCTCCATTGCATCTCTGGTACTTGGAACCAATAGCAGTTCTTGCTTCTTTAATTAATTAAGAAGTCTTGGGATGGATCCCAGAGAGTGCTCAATTCCCCAGTCATTTTCATTGCATTTTGAAATAGATTTACATTTTCTTTTAAGATAATTTTTAAGTAACTTCACTTAAAATCTGAGCTTCAATTTCTTCATCTTCAAAATAGATATAATTATATCTGTACTGCCTGTTTGCCAGGGCTGCTTGGAATCCTTTCATGTGCCATATAAATGAGATGATTGGTGTGATATGATCCATTTAGTTCTTAGTAATAATCATGAAAACCATAATAGCCAAAGTGTATAACCTAAAGTTGTCTTTAGCATAGAAGCAGTAGGGAGTCATGGGGAAAAACAACTAAGCAAAAAACTGATAAGGTCAGGTATATTAATACACTGGAAAGTTTTTCATGTTCTTTTCTTTTTATTTGGTTTGGGGTTTTTTTGTCATTTTTGTTTATTTTGGAGCTTTTTTTCTGATCAGCTATATGGAAGATAGGATACAGAGAGGAAAGACTGGAGACAAGGAGATTAGTTAAAAGATTGTTATAAAAGTTCAAAGTAGATAGTCATTCCTCACCAAAGATCTTAAGCTAGATAACTGCTTGCTGGGTATAAAAGAAGAATAGTATCTTAAATTAATAGACTTGGACTCAGAAACAGTTAATTTCAAAGTTGGTCTTACTCACTTACAAACCAATCATGTGAATAAGAGAAAGTCACTCAGCCTCATTGAGACTATTTCTTCATTTGTAAAATGGGGCTATTCACATCTATAACATATTCTTTCATTGTGTCATTATGAGTCTTAAATGTGATTATATTTAATTTTATTTTTAAATTAACAGAAAACTAGCTCCTCTTCCTTTACTCTCCCTTTATCCATTGAAAAGCAAAAGAAAATTCTTGTAACAAATATAGTCATCTAAAATAAATTTCAGTATTTTCCATGTCCAAAAACCAGATATCTTTCTAATATGGAAATATATTTAAAATGATTGTACACATATAACCTATTTCAGATTGCTTGCTATCTTGGAGCAGGGGGAAGGAAGAAAGGGAAGGAGAAGAAAAACATTGGAACTGAAAATCTTACAAAAGTGAATGTTGAATACTATCTTTACATATAATTGAAAAAATAAAATACCATTAAGTAATTTTTTTTAAATGTGTCCTTTATCTTGAACAATGGAGTCATCAATTCTCTTTCAGGAGGTACATATCATAGTTCATCATCAGTCTTCTGGAATCATCACTGGTCATTTCCTTATGCAGAATTCTTAATGTTGTTCATTTCATCAGTATTGTCCTTGCCCACAACGTTTTCCTAGTTCTGCTCACTTCATTCTACACCTGTTCATCCAAGTCTACTTCCCAGGTTTCTCTGAAATGATCTATTTCATTATTTCTTACATCATAACAGTATCATAGTGCATTCATATACCTCAAGTACTTGGCAAATTTCAAAATACTTTTCTGGTGTTGGCTGTTATAATGATGATGATCATTGGGTAGAAGGGTGTCTTGTTTAGGGTCAGGCTGGATTTGGGGATTAAGGTAGTTCTCTGATCTCTGAAATCCTGTAATTCTATGGTTCTAAAGCCAGAATATAGTTCTGTTAGCAAGATATTGACTCAGTGGTGCCAACTGGACTTGGCAAGTGATTGGATTGGGTGGGAGTTGAGTCTTCTCAACATTTTTCTTATCTTCTCTCTGTTTTCAAATTGCCAAGAGGTGAATGTGAAATGTGACGTATACAGATAGTAGAAGTCGTTAAGAAGTTATCTAAAGGATTAAAAATGAGGGTGGAAAATAATACAAATGGAAAAATATAATAAGCATGAAGCACAACATGCTAACTCTAAGCAAGATGAATCCTGTATATGGAAGAGAATTCTGGGTAGAAACATCTGTCAGGAGAGTTCATTCTGAACACTGTGAGAAGGTAGCAGACAAATGTTTCTGGGAAATAGCCTTAGATCATACAAATTTGAACTTTATCCCTAATAAAATCTGACATTTATGGAGCACTTTGTGTATATTATCTCTTTGGAAGCTCACAGCATCCCTGCTGGGATAAATAATACAGGTACTCAGCCCCATTTTATAGAGGAGAAAACTGAAAATCAAAAAGCTTGACTAACTTTGCCCTTAAACACAGTGTTGAATTTGAACCCTGTACAACCTGAAGCAAAATCAGGGATTCTTAAAGTTGGCAGACACTTCTGTGATGTCACCATCACCATCATCATCATCATCATCATCATCTTTTCCTTCTTCTTCTTCTTCTTCTTCTTCATATAGTGCTTTATGGTTTACAAAAAGCTTTACAAATATTATCACATGTAATCCCCATAAAGCCCTGAAGTATAAGTGTTTTTAATTATCTCCATTTTACAGATGAAGAAATTGAGGCAGACAGAAGTTAATTAATTTATCCAGCATCATAGCAAGTAAGTATCCAAGACCACATTTGAACACATGACATCCTGATGCCAAGCCTGTTTGATCAGATTTTCCTATTAACAGCTGTCCCCCTTTCCTCACCCAGATTTCATCCAATTAAACCTTGTCTGAGTCTCTGTTTTCCAGAGATGAGAGAGAATTTAATTGGACCACCTAACCCAACACTTGCCTGGAGCAGAGATCTCTTCTGTGACCCCTCAAACACCTGACTATCTAGCCATCTCTCTTAATATATAGATTTATTAATGTGCTTTGTTTTTAACCACCAGACTTTTAGTATTTGAATATAAGAAATAGTTCCAAACAAAACCCAAAACAATCTTTTATAAAATATATCTCTTCCTTCTTCTCCCACTGGAAAAGAAAAAGCAGATTGATGATTGGCAAAGGGAAAAAAGCATTAACTTTGAAGATCTGATTTTAATAGTGAAGTGGGAAATGTCCAGAACTATATTACCTTTTTATGCTTAGTTTGTGCATATATATGTATATATAATATGTATACACACATATATATGTGTATGTAGATATGCATATATGTAGTTTATATGTATTGTGAGTCATTGGGTGTCTTTTGTGTCTTCTTCCTTCCCTCTTACAAGTCTTACAAATCTGATGCTACTTCTCAGAATTCTTCATATCCATTAATTTTGTGTCATAATCATTCTTGTATTTCATATACACATATTCAGTCATTCAGTGTTCATTGGGCACCTTTTTTTTCTTTTTTACCAAATTTAAGAAAAAAAATTAATGATGCTTTAAACATTATTCATACAAGAATCCCACTTATGGGCAAGAACTATCCCCAGTATCTAACACAGTACTAGGTTACGTACAAAACAGTTAATAAATGCTTATTTATGAATTTATTGATTCTGGTTATCAATGGTCTCATTGCAAGAATATATCATGAAAATTGAATTTCTGGGTCAAAGGACGTAAAGTTAAGTAGCTTTTCTTTTAACCACCACTTTACATGTATCAGTGATAAACAGCTCACTACTAATAGAGAGAACCCTTTCTACTTTAGAACAATGTTAATTATTCAGGAGGGGAAACTAGGTGGTCTATCCACTAGTCCTGGAGTCAAGAAGACTCACCTTCTTTAGATCAAATAGAACTTCAGAAATTAATCGTTGTCTACCCTGGGGAAGCCCCTTAACCCTGTTTGCCTCAGTTTCCTCATCTGCAAAATGTACTGGAGAAGGAAATGGCAAACCACTCCAGTATCTTTGCCAAGAAACCCCCATATAAGATCATGGAGAATCAGACAGAAGTGAACAATAAAATTGTTTGGAAGTTTCTTTTATATCAAATTGAAATTTACCTTAGTACAGGATGTTCCCAAAGCCTCAGTGCAGATTTTCAGTTTGACAGCTTAAAATAACTAAGGCTTTGGAGACATCCTGTATAGTTTCTACCCATCGGTCCTAACTCTTCCTTTTAGGATCCTCATGAAAGGTCACATCCTTCAGATATATGGGGAACATTTTGCTAATTATATCAAGTCCCAGAATGTTTGAAGACCTTCCTAAATAAGTACCATAAAAATTCAAAAGACTTTGGCCCAATTATCTACATATAAAAGATAGGTAGATGAGAAATTCTCAAGCCATCTTCATTTGGTGGCCTAGGGATTCTCAAGGGGTTCTCAACAATTGTCCGATGGCTTCTTAATACGAAGTTTTAATGCTACCTGAATATACACATATGTATATGTACATACATACATGCATACATATGTATGTGTGATACTTCTCTGAGGGTTCCCAATACATTTTCTTTTGTGGTTTTTGTTGAAAAGGGGTTCATAGAACAAACACCAGCTTAAGAAAACCCAGGGGAACCAGTGGTCTGGGCATGATATCCTTGTTCATTATAACACACACACACAAACACAAACACACACATACTCACCCAACTGAGTAATAGTAAAGATGTGATTTATTGCAGAATATCACTTGGCCTGTTTCCCTCCTAACTATTCCCTCAATAAAAATGTACAATAATTTATTGGAAATTATATGTGGATGAAAAAGTAAATTCTAGGAGTTATAAGTATTGAGTGTTCTTTTAGTTGTCTTTCTCCAATAAATAATGATAATAAAGGCCATAATTATTCTGATTCCTTCATGTACCTTGAGAAACAATTTCTCAAATCCCTCAAAATTGTGTCACTTGTTACATGGAACTTTCTCACTCTGTTTCTGTCTGTCTATGTACATGTATTTCTCTCACTCTTGCTCTCCCTTCCTCTCTCATTCACTTGTTCCTTTCTTCCCATCCTCCTTGTCCCCCATAAACACACACACACACACACACACACACACACACACACACCAGTTTAGTCAAGTTCTCTTTATTTATTTGTTTGTTTGTTTTTATTTCTGTAATCCCATTCTCCATTAGCTCCTGAAATTAGGTTACATTTGTGACAGTCTCCACTGTCCTTGATGGTTAAAGATGTTTATTATCAAATTCTTTAGAGATCTTTTTTCAGTTGTGTGTACATATATTTATGTCCCTACTTCCAATTTCATCCCTAAATGTGCTCTGAATTAATTTGGTTAGTTGTCTCTCATCAATTTTCCTTTAAACTTGTATTTTTTTCTGCTGCTCCTCATTATTTTATGAGGCAATATGATTTTGCAAATGAGTTTATATTTTTAAGTGATATTACCTGTGGCTGCCAACTTTCTTTGGTTGGAAAGAACAACTAAATCTGGTTGCTGAATACGTTTTTTAAAATTCATTTTTTTGTTTTATTATGGTGATTGATTAAATTTTCATGTGAAAATGGTTATCATAGGAGTCGATGTATTTTACTCTGTTCATTTCACATTTTTTTTGGCATTGCTAATTTGTTTAAATAGGTCATTTTTATTTTTTTTTTATTCCATCTTAGCTTTTATCTTTGTCTTAATAAGTTGGTGGTCTTACTGTGCAGAGGCCACTTGGAAATGAATTCTATTTTACTAACAAGCCATTTACCATCTGATTAACTAAAAAAAATTAAAAATTTTGGTGACATTTGTCAGTGCTCACCATGATTAGAGGCTACCAATTATTTTATTGAAAAAGCTAATCATAAAATCCTTCATATCTGTGTAAAGTATAATTTTAGCTTTTAGCTTTCCTTATGTCTTCTCTCTGAACTCTTTTCTACCATGTTGACTTTTTGACCATCCTTGCCTATCCCTACCTTTGCATTAAAATCATAGAGCACTAAAGTATGTGTTTATTGCCTTGGAGGGTCTTCTTGAATTTTCCCTAGACTTTTTCTAGTTCTTTATCCTCTCTGCAACAGAAGAAGGCACATAAACTGCATTTTTTTTTCCTTTTTCAAATCTTTATCACCAACACTGTAATGCATGAAATGATGCTTCTTGTTGCCTTTGGACACAAGATAAAACCAGCTCTGCCAACTCCTTTATGTGCCTCTCAAATAACAATTTGGGAGTCCTCTCATACTTCCAATTAGTTGTAGCTTCTTTTTGTTCCCTGATTTATTTTATAATAAAAATGTCAAGATCGACATGACTCAGAGTTTTAATAGAATGTCCACTGGACAAGGATCTCATACTTAGAATACTAAGAACTAAACTGATATTTATGAAGTATTTAAAAATGCTATGCTTCTTAATAATGGTGACAAGGAAGAGGAAGAGGAAGATGGACATAATTTTTAAAACAGTTTAAGGTTTACAAAGAGCTTTGTAGTATCTAGATGTCCCCTCACAAGAATGGTGTGGAATCTTTTCAAAGGTTCTGATAAAGGCCTCATTTCCAAAATATATAGAGAATTAATTCTAATTTATAAAAAATCAAGCCATTCTCCAATTGAAAAATGGTCAAAGGATATGAACAGACAATTCTCAGATGAAGAAATTGAAACTATTTCTAGTCAAATGAAAAGATGCTCCAAGTCATTTTAATCAGAGAAATGCAAATTAAGACAACTCTAAGATACCACTACACACCTGTCAGATTGGCTAAGATGACAGGAAAAAATAATGATGATTGTTGGAGGGGATGCAGGAAAACTGGGACATTGATGCATTGTTGGTGGAGTTGTGAATGAATCCAACCATTTTGGAGAGTAGTTTGGAACTATGCTCAAAAAGTTATCAAACTGTGCATACCCTTTGATCCAGCAGTGTTACTACTGGGCTTATATCCCAAAGAGATCATAAAGAAGGGAAAGGGACCTGTATGTGCATGAATGTTTGTGGCAGCCCTCTTTGTAGTGGCTAGAAACTGGAAACTGAGTGGATGCCAATCAGTTGAATGGCTGAATAAATTGTGGTATATGAATATTATGGAATATTATTGTTCTGTAAGAAATGACCAACAGGATGATTTCAGAAAGGCCTGGAGAGACTTACACGAACTGATGCTGAGTGAAATGAGCAGGACCAGGAGATCATTATATACTTCAACAACAATACTATATGATGACCAGTTCTGATTGACCTGGCCATCCTCAGCAATGAGATCAACCAAATCATTTCCAATGGAGCAGGAATGAACTGAACCAGCTACACCCAGCGAAAGAACTCTGGGAGATGACTAAAAACCATTACATTGAATTCCCAATCCCCATATTTATGCCCACCTGCATTTTTGACTTCCTTCACAAGCTAATTGTACAATATTTCAGAGTCTGATTCTTTTTGTACAGCAAAATAACGTTTTGGTCACGTATACTTATTGTGTATCTAATTTATATTTTAATGTATTTAACATCTACTGGTCATCCTGCCATCTAGGGGAGGGGGTGGGGGTAAGAGGTGAAAAATTGGAACAAGAGGTTTGGCAATTGTTAATGCTGTAAAGTTACCCATGCATATAACCTGTAAATAAAAGGCTATTAAATAAATTTTAAAAAATTTAAAAAAAGAATGGTGTGGAATCATTGCAACTATTATCTTCATTTTATGAGGAACTTGAGGTGATTTTCCTGGTTTCACACAATTAGTAAATGTCTGAGTCTGAATTTGAATCCTGGTCTTTCTTACTCCAAGTTTCAGTCTCTCTAAATCATTAGCTGTTTCTTTTTATCAATGTCAAAACAAACATGACTATATAGGATTAAAGCACATTTTGCAGTTGTCTTTATATTATGGGGCTTCAGATGAACATATATAAATATATATAGGTGTATATATATAATATAGACATATGTATGCATATGTGTGTGAGAGAGAGAAAGAGAGAGAAAGAGAGAAAGAGAGACAGAGAAACAGAGAGAGAGAGAGAGAGAGAGAGAGAGAGAGAGAGAGAGAGAGAGAACTAGCCAAACAATATATGCTTCATATAGCAGGGATGGCCTTAGAAAAACCCAAAGACATAGCCACACTGTGATGAGGTTTTACAGTAAGAAAAGAGAAAGCCATGGGCACTCAAAGTCCACAGAGACAGGCAAGACCACAGTGATGATTTTTACATTTCCCTGTTGACTAATATTAAAATTGTGGTTAAATGGCATCCACATCCCATGACTTATATTTCTAAGCCACATGTCCCCCCATCTCATATTAATGATGATAATTTTTTGAGCCTAGTAACAGATTTTAATGCGATTTAGCCCAATATTCTAGTCTGCCAGGATGTTTTGGGATGCTGACTCAGTCATCCAATGTATTATTTGTCCCTCCCAACTTTATGTCATCTGAGAACTGATCAGCCATTCTTGCCCATTAGTCTTTATCTGTGCCAGGGGACTAATAGCTATTCACCTAAAAGAATGATATATGGGATCAGGCAGTTTGGGGAAGGGAAGAGGAAGGGAATGAGTATTTATATAGTGGCTACTTTGTGCCAGAAACTGTGTTAAATGCTTGACACATGTTATTTCAATTCATCCTTACACTTTCTCTATGAGACAAATGTTATTAGCACCCCGACTTTAGAGTTGATAAAACTCAGCCAAATAGACATTAAGTGACTTGTGTCTGAGGTTGGATTTGAACTCAGGACTTTCTTATTCTAGATCCAATAGATTTTAGAGGACCTCTAGCCTAGTTATCTCTTTTTAAAAAGATGGAATTGGAGGCTCATATTGGGGAAATGACTTGTTCAAATTTAGACAGGTAGCAAATAGCAGATTGCAGATTTGTACACAGGCATTCTAACTCCTATCATGATTAGTGTATGGGTTCTTAACTCCAAGTCTATTAGTGTCTTTTAATTTGATAAGTCACTCCAATCCATCCTCCACTCAGTTGGCAAATGGTCTTCATAAAATGCAGATCTGATCATATCAATCCCCTATTCAATAACCTCCGATGGCTCCCTATTACCTCCAAAACAAAATATAAAAAAATTCAGTCTTTTATAGCCTGACCCCCACCTATCTTTCTACTTTTCTTGCAGCTTACTCTTCTCTTTATATCTTCTTTCCAGTGACACTAGAGAGCTAAGAAATAGATAGGTTTGTCCAAAATCATGAGAAAACTGAGACAACTTCATGACCTGCTAATTGACAAAGCCAGAATTTGAATTCAAGTGTTTGGTTCAAATTGAATGCATTTTCTCCTCTACCAGAACCTGAGGACTGGAAGTCAGCTCTTCTTATTCTGTGTTCAGTGTTCTTCACCCAATACCAGGATGCCCATAAGTTTGCTCTATATGGATGCTCACACATATGCCCACATGCACATACACATGTGTTGTCTTCTCAGATGCAGGAGATCCTTGGTTGTGAGAGGTCAGATTTGGGCTGCAGAAGGGTCAGGGAATGTGCTGGCCAGGGGCCCAGGGGCTTCTCCCAAGCTCCCAGGAGCTCCCCAGTCCCTTATAAGTGCATAGCAATCATAAACATGAAAATAGGCCAGCTAGTAATTGAGGATGATAATGAAAGTTTATTAATTTAAATGCTGCATCCAGTTCGTTCAGGGTTTCTAAACACTCTCCATAAATATCTGTTTATTTTGAGATCATCATTACTTTTTTTCACTCAGAGTCACAACATTGATGGGCTGTTTAGCTGTCAATCCCCATCCTCCACCCAATAGTATGGAGTTTTTTTAACATTTTGGGGGGGTTAGAAGGAGCTGGCCCAAGTTCCAGGCCAGAGAAACTAATTTTTTTCTGCTGTTTCTCATTCCTGGGTGGATTTGAAGGCCCTCGATGTCGGCAACTTCCCAAATGCCTCTAGGCCCCACACATTCTCTCAGCTCCCATCTGGCTGGAGGAATTGGTCATTTTTGTGGGCATCCTGTCCTTGGTCAGTTGAGAGGCTTTGCTATTATAGCCACCTTAGGTTATACCCTTGTAGAAGGGAGGAATGGTGTATGGCAAGGTGGAAGGAAGGAGAGTAGGAAAAGGGGCAGAGGCTATAGGCTGAGTAATGAGAAGGATCTCTCATGAGAGCAATGGAGGACAGCACTTTTAAATTATTGTATAGAGTTCTGGGTGACACATTCTGGGAAGGACATCAAGTAAAGGAAGAATATCAAGAGTGGGACAACCAGGATTTTGTGCATCCATGGTATATGAAGAGCAGGTCAAGAAACTAGTGCTTTTAACCCTAGAGACAAGAAGGTTGAGTTATAGATGGTGTTTTTAAGTATTTTAAAGAGTGTTCTGTAGAAGAGAGATCAACTTTATTCTTCTTATCCTCCAGAGGGGATCCACATACACACACAAATGTATGGGTGTTTGTATCCATGTATGTAGATATAGATTTGTATGTGAGTCTCTACATATGTCGAGCTAGATATTTGTGCTAAAACACAAAATGAGCTTCCTTGCATCACCACAAATTCACCCGAAGTCCGCAAGTGGAGGCTATATGACTATGGGCCATACAGAGTTAAAACAAACCCTATATTTGGGGCAGAGAACAAAATATTTTCCTCCCAACCATACTGTCAATCATGTAGGGAGATTATCCTGAGCCTCCCTGTGGAGATGATGAAGCTGCTGCTCAGATAAGAGCCTTGTTTAAGGTCATCCAGTTAGAGAATTTTGATAGGATTGGATTCAGGGCCTCCTGACATAGCCCTCTTGCCACTGCACAATCCTGCCTCTTAAGAGGGCTAAGGGAAGCAGGGAGGATTATAGGAAATGATCTCTGAGGTTCCTCCTGAGCTTCAAAGTCCATAATTGAGGAGACAAAATGTCATAGGAAAAAAAAAAACTAGCCAGGAATCTTGAAACCTGAGTTCCAATTTTCCCTCTGCTGTTTACTACCTGTAGAATCTTGGAGAAAGAACTTTATTTTCTGTATCTGTTTCCTCATTTGTAAAAAGAAGAGGCTGGATTGATTCTAAACCTTCTTTAAGTTCCTAGCTTTTAGTCTATGATTATTTCATTAAAAATCCATCCAATGGACATTGATTTATTTTACCAGAAAGGAAATGACCAGAGTTTTTGTCTTCAAAGTCATTTCTTCAGAGTCAGTTATGTCCAAAGCAAGGCAAGGAGCTGGCTTGGATATAAGTTGCGCAGTGGCTAAGGGAGCTTGCAGCTGCTGCAAACCTCCTTCTTCACTGGCGTGACTCTATAATGGGATTCCTTGTATTCCTGTTGTGAGTGCGAAGTTCATTTTGGATGCCAGTATATGGAGGGAATAAAACCCGAAAAGGACAAGTTGAAAGACTATCTCTGAATGGAAAAAAAATTACTAGAGTAAATTAGGTTGGTTGTAGAGGAAGAAACCATCTTCTCAGTATCACAGAATACTCAATTTGGGAGGAACCTTTTGTATCAACTAATCCACTCTAAAGAAACTGAGTCAAAAAGAGTCCAAGGTCACGGGTCCAAAAGAGTTGTGAGCAATCAAAGGCTGTGCAATGATTTACTGGCAAATCTATGGAGATGTGGTCAGAAGAACTTGGTAGATAAAAGGCAGGAGGTTACTTCAATGCTTACACCATTGGATTATAGGATCATAGATCTAGGTGCAAGATTTCAGAGACATCACATCGACTCACCTCATCGTGTAGGTAGAGAAACTAAGGCTCAGGGGAATTTAAGTGATATGTCCAAGATCACACAGATGGTAGATACTGAGATGATAAAGGAGAGGGGGAGAAGGAGGGAGGGAAGGAAAGGGGCAGAAAAAGAAGGAATGAAGTGAAGGAGGGAGGAAAAGAAGCAAGAAGGAGGAAGGAAGGAAGGAAGGAAGAAAGCAAGAAGGAGGGAGGGAGGAAGGAAGGAAGGAAGGAAGGAAGGAAGGAAGGAAGGAAGGAAGAAAGAAAGAAAGGAAATGGAGGGAGGGAGGAAGGAAAGGGAGGGAAGAGGAAAGGAAGGAAGGAAAGGAAGGAGGGAAGGAAGGAAGGAAAGAAGGGAAGGAAGGAGGGAAGGAAGGAGGGAAGGAAGGAAGGAAAGAAGGGAAGGAAGGAGGAAAGGAAGGAGGGAAGGAAGAAAGGAAAGAAGGGAAGGAAGGATGGAAAGAAGGAAAGGAGAGAGGAAAGATAGAGGAAAGAGAGAAGAAGAGGAGGAGGGAGGGATTAAAAGCATTTATTTAGAACTTACTAAGGCCCAGGCAAAAAATACATAGAAATACTTTGATTCAAACCCAAGAAATCTGTCTTCCATTTTGACTCTTCATTTTAATTACTAATGGGACAGAAAAGTGAATATTTTGAATGGGTTCCTAAAACAATCAATCTAGCCTTATGCATGTACAACACACACACACACACACACACACACACACACACACACACTCACCTCTATACACATAGAAGTGTTCTCTGCAGTCTTTTTCCCCTCAGCTGCACCAAGCTCTGGTTTCCAGCAGGGGACATCCATAGCCCAGACAACAGAAACCCAGATCAGCAGATGGAAGCGTCTGTAATCCTGAGCTTTTAAATGAACATTATGAAGCACTGGGAGACACAGACCTGACCTTAGCCCATTCACTATCTTGTTCTGCAAAGACAAAAGTCCTTGGGTGGGATGACCCAGCTCTTCCTTGACTACGGGCAGAAGGGGGAACCTCAGCCTAATCTAAGGCTCATCATCGTGTGTTAACATCACGAGGCCAGAGAGACCATTTTGCTCATACTAATTGTGCAGAATTCACCCTGGTTTAATGTGATAAAGAGCCCAGATCATAAAAGCTGGGGGGGGGGAGCAGAATGGAGCTAACACTGTGACTCACATCTTAGCTCAGGTCATCCAAGGGGATGCTGTGGAGATCCACGTCCTGGAGACTAAAGGGGCTCCTTCTGGCTTTGCCACTGTTTGAGCCATTGATTCCATTGTCCCCGACAAGGGAGAAATAATGAGGGGAACAGTCCTGGGGGACCCCAGAAAATCTAAGCATCCATCCAACTGCGGTCACACTGGTCCTTTTTGTACCTAGTAGCAGAGAAAGGAAAGAGAAATGGGGCAAACAGGAACAGGTCAGGTTATTTCCCAAAAATGTTATAAATAATATGGACACACACACACACACACACACACACACACACACACACACTCACTGCTACTCAGCAAAGCTAAATGGTTCTTTCATTGTTGTCGTTCAATTGTCTTCAGTCACTTCTAACCTTTTTTGATACCATTAGGAGTTTTCTTGGCAGAGATACTGGAGTGGTTGGCCATTTCCTTCTCCAGCTCATTCTGCATTTGAGGAAACTGAGGCCCAGAATCACACAGCTGTAAATGTCTGAAGGAAGATTTGAACTCGGGTCCTCCTAACTTCAGGCCCAGGACTCTATTTTACTAAGTCACCTAACTGCCTAAAATGGGCCTAAAAAAGAATTAGTGTAAGAAAGTGAGTTACTGATTTTCAGTCAGTATTACACTTCTCCTTGTTTTCAAATAGTCTCACACCCTCATAATATGAAGGTGTAGACTCTTCTCTCTTTCCAGCTGCCATCCCTCAACTCTTGCCTGGTGTCTGGAGGACTCTAATCAGTGGCTAATTAGAATTCAGCCTTTAGGAATATGTGTGATGTGCTTGGCCCAAGGCAATCCCTGACTGGGATTATTATATGACAAATATTTATTAGCTATGTGACTCTGGGCAAGTCACTTAAACATGTTTGCCTCAGTTTCCTCATCTGTCAAATGGAGTAGAGAAAGAAATGGCAAACTCCTCAATATCTATGCCAGGAAAATCCCAAATGAGATCACAAAAAAGTCAGGCATGAATGAAATGACTAAATAGCAACAAATTGTATGACTATTTCTGGTCCACTTGGATCAAGTCCCCATGGGTTGAACTTACAACTTTAGGCTAATGATTCTCAAATCTCCTGATCTTAGTCTTTCCCTCCAAACCTTCCTCTGTGACTGCCCAAAGTTCCTTCATCCTCCCAATCCCTCAGGCTCCCAACTTTTGAGTAATCTCCAAATCTCTCATCATCTCCTAGCCCCCACATCCACACTGTTGTCAAGATCTGGCATTTCTTCCTTGTAGAGTCTCTCAGATTCAGCCCCTTCTCTCCTCCAATGCTACCATCAGACCTTCCTCAGGATACCTGGACTATTGGACCAGTCTATGGGAGGCTCTTCCTGCCTCAAGGTTCTCTTCATTTCACTCTAGCCTCCATTCAGCCCCCAAAGTGCTTTTCTAAAGAACAGGTGTGATCATGTCACACTCTTCTCAGTGGTTCCTTATTGCCTCCAGGATCAAATACAAAAGACTCTGTCATTCCAAGACCTTCATGATTTGCCCTCTTTCAATTCCAGTCTACACATAACTTACCACCATTTACTCTTTGATCCAATGAAATGGGTTTCCCAGTTACTGAAGGAACAAGTCCCTCTATCAGTTGGCTCTGGGCATCTTCACTGGTTGCCCCCATGCCTGAAATGCTCTTTTTCCTCCTCTCTGACCCCTGACCTCCCTGGCTTCCTACCTTCTCCAGGGATCCTTCCCCAACCCTCTTAATTCTAAGGCCTTCCCCCTCGTGAATTAGTTCCTGTTTATCCTGTATGGAGCTTTCTTTGTATAAATGTTCTTGCTTGTGTGCATCATTAGACTGTGAGCACCTTGATGGCAGTGACTGTCTTATTTCTTTCTATAACCCCAGAACTTTGAATAGTCCCTGGTACATAATAGACACTTAATAAATATTTACTGAATAGAACTGATTAGGAAATAGCTTTTAATTTTAAAAATACACGCAAAAATAATTTTCAACATTCACCCTTGCAAAACCTTGTGTTCCAAAATTTTCTCACTCCCTTCCCTCCGCCCTTCTGTCCTAGATGGAAAGCAACCAATATATGTTAAAGGTGAGCAATTCTTCCAAACATATTTCCATATTTATCAATCTGCACAAGAAAAATCATATGAAAAGAAGAAAAATGAGAAAGGAAAAAAAACAAGCAAACAACAACAAAAAGAATGAGAATGCTGTGCTGTGATCCACATTCAGTTCCCAAAATCTTTTCTCTGGGTGCAGATGGCTCTCTCCATCACAAGACCATTGAAACTGGTCTGAATCACCTCATTGTTGAAGAGAGCCACAACCATCAGAACTGATCTTCGCATAACCTTGCTGTTGCCTTGTACAATGAGCTCCTGATTCTGCTCCTTTCACTTAGCATCAGTTCATGTAAGTCTCTCCAGGGTTCTCTGAAATTATCCTGCTGATTGTTTCTTATAGAACAATATTATTCCATAACATTCATATACCATCACTTATTCAGTCATTCCTCAACTGATGAGCATCCAATCAGTAGGAAGCAGGTTTGATTGTCTTCTCAGACGTATACTATAGTTTTCAAGGACTTGACCTTGTGCATATTTTTTTTTTCCTATTTGGCTGCACTTGAGTGAAAAGACAAGAATTGCTATAAGCAAGGTCATGTTCTGAGAAGTCTCTCTTAATACTCTCTCATCACCTCCCATCCCTCTGATGGCTTCCACCACTACCTCCTCTTTACTCCCATCTCTCAAGAAGAAGTAGTCCTTCTCCTCACCAAGACTAAAGCCTCCACAAATATAAGTGATCTCATTTCTCCTGTCTTCTCCAAGAGAATGGCTCCTTTATCATCCCTTCTGTCTCACATCTTCTTTCTCTCCCGTCTACTGGCTGTTTCTCTATTGCCTATAAAGATATCCATGTCTCCCCCATTCTCCTAAAAACTTCAATTGATCAATTTTTTCAGCATTAACTATCATCCCACATCTCTCCTACCTTTTGGGCTAAACTCTTGAGAAGGCTGTCCCCATAAGAGGTGCCTCCAACTCTTTCTTCTTAACTCTCTATAGTCTGGTTTCAATCCCATTACTCCATTGGAACTGCTCTTGGCCAAAGTTGCCAATGTTCCCTTAATTGCCAAATCTTATAACCTTTCCCCATCATCATCCTTCCTGATCTTTCTTTAGTCTCTTTAGCCTGTTAATCACCCTCTCCTTGACACCCCTTTCTCTCTAACTTCCCAGAATACACTTACTTGGTTCTCCTCTCACTTATCTGATTGCTCCTTCTTAGTGCCCTTTGCCGAATCTTCATCCAGGTCTTCTACCTCAGTGTTTCCAAGAGATCTGTCCTTGTTCTTATTTTTCTTCTTCCTCCATACTATTTTTGGTGACCTCATCTGCTCCCATGGATTCAATTATCATCTCTCTGCTATTGTTCCACAAATCTACTTATCCATTCCTAAACTTTCTGCTAACCTCTGGTCTCAAAATTTCAATTACCCACTAGACATCTCAAACTCAATGTTCTGTAGACATCTTAAATTCAACATGTTTAAAACTGAATTCATCATGATTTCCCCTTCCAATCTTTCTCCTCTTCTAAACTTCCCTACTTTTGTTTAGGGAAACACTAACCTCCCAGTCCCTGAGCCTTGCAACTGCTCCCTGTCTCTAGCACTCCAAGCTGTTTTGATTTTTATCTTTGTAGCATTGATTACATGTTCCCCCTTCTGTCCTCTGACTCTTCCAACATCCTGAAAATGCTGAGCATGATGCCTGACACATAGAAGATTTTAACAACTATTCATTGACTGACTAAATGAAAGAATGACTGTCAGAGATCTTTATCACTTCACACTTGGACTACTGAAAACCTGCTGGTTTGCCTCCCAAACACAAATCTCTCACCACTTCAATCTGAACCATCAAAATAACATCCTAAAGCATAAGTCTGACCATGTCAACTCTATTCAATAAGTCCCAGTGACTCCCTATCACCTCCAGAATCAAATATGACATTCTATTTGTCTTTCATAGCCTTCAAAACCATTCCTTCCATTCATCTTTTTTAGTCTTCTCCCATCCAATCTCCCCACCCTTCTACCAACTAAACACTTTTCAATCACATCACTCAATCCTTTTTATTATCTCTCAAACAAGTCATTATATATTTCAAGTTAGGGCATTTTCCCTGGGTATATACCATGCCTAGAATACACTCACTCCTCATTTCCCCTTCCTGACTTCCTTCAAGTTCCAGCTCAAATCTCATTTTCTATAGGAATCATATCTCTCTCTCTCTCTCTCTTTCTCTCTCTTTCTTTCTCTCCTGTCTCTTTGCCTCTGTCTCTGTATGTCTTTCTGTTTCTTTGTGTGAGTGCATATATAATTTTGTTATACTATTTTATATGTATTTTCTCATTTACATGTAAAGATAGTTTTCAACATTTATGTTTATAAGATATTGAATTCCAAATTTTTCTACCCCCCCCAAGATGACAAGCAATCTAAAATAGTTAGATCATGTTAAACCTATTTCCATATTAGTCATGTTGTGAAAGAAGATATAGAACAAAAGGGAAAAACCACAAGAAAGAAAAAATGAAAAAAGTGAAAATTATATGTTTTAACCTTCATTCAGGCTACAGGAAACTTTTCTGACACCGAGCAGAATCTATTACGCTTCAGCTGAAGTTAAAAAAAAAAAAAAAACAGTGGTAGTGATCCTGATCTCAGATGAAGCAAAAGAAAAAATAGATTTAATTAAAAGAGATAAGGGGTACCATAGATAATGATGTAATATCAATGCCAAACATATATGCACCAAGTGATAGAGCAACCAAATCTGTCGAGAAGTTAAGAGAGTTGTAAGAAGAAATAGCAAAATTATAATAGTGGGGGATCTCAACCTTGCTCTATCAGAACTAGATAAATCAAAACACAAAATAAATGAAGAAAGAAGTTAAGGAGGTAAATAGAATTTTAGAAAAGATAAATATGATAGACAGGAAACCTGTTCTCCTCTTTCTTAATTCTAGAACCTTTCCTCTGTAAATATTTCTGATTTTTCTGAGTTGTTTACATGTTGTCTCCTTCATTAAATTTGTGAGTTCTTTTAGGTCAAGGACTATCATTTGTCTTTCTTTGTATCCTTCATTGATTAGTGCCTGGAACATAGCAGTCCCTTAATGAATGTTCATCAAATGACTGACTGATCTTGTTTTGTTTTCAATAAATATCCATTTGTAAAAGTTAATTAGTATCAATTAATAAAATGATACTAGGCTGCTAATCAAAAAAATTGTACCATCTCTGTCCTTGATACATTTACATTCTACTGGGGTATACAACATTTATCTATTTAAATAAATCCAAATAATTTCTTGAGGGGAACACTAGTCACTTGTGGAGATGGGTCAAGACAGACTTCCTTGGGGAGGTAATATTTTGAGTTGAACTTTGAATGAATGAGAGATGTAATTTAAAAGCCTTTATTAAAGTTTAACCATATGCCAGGCATTGAGTTGCGTGCTAGGTATATGAAGACAAAGCAAAATCTTCCCCTCCCTCAAGAGGCTAACATTTTACTGGAAATAAATGACATAGCTGCAGCTGAGAAAATGGAAAATATTGACAAAGCCAGGATGCAGTAATTTCAGGGGGCTGAAGACACAAACAAGTATATGGATATAGGGAAGATTCAAAGAAAGACCCTCTAAAAGAGATGGCTCTTAAACTGGAGCCTAGGGATTCTTGTGGGAGTGGATTTGATTGGATACTTGAAGCCTATGCCAAGAGAACATGAGATCTGGCAGTTTCTACCAAGCTGGAAAGGCTTCAAATTCCCAATGATGCACTTATATCATTTTTATTGTTATTTGAAGACATGCCTAGCTAAGTTAGAAGTTCAGTGCCAGAGATTTTATCTCTAAGAGTTGATTCATTTCACTCCTGATCAACTCACAACACCAGATAATAAGGTAAGGAAGAGGCAATGGTCAGAGTCATTAAATTAAGCCTCTGCCCCCCCCCCAAGACAGACATTGAACAAAATAATGAATCTTTAACATCTCAAAAATGAAATAAACAACACAGAATAGATTAGTGTTATGTTCCTTCTAAATGAGGGAATGGGTTCCCTCTGGGGTCACTTCCCTAAATCACACTGAACCAACTGGTCCAGTACCTAGAAGGCTGACAAGTCCTTCCCTTTGGATTCCAGGAGTAAACCTGAGGGATTTTTTTTAGTACTATCAATAATGAGCCCTTACAATGTTCCTCAAAGATTAACAATTAGTCAAAAGTGGTTAATTATCTTTAGAAAGGACTGTTTGCTGAGATGTTCTCATAAGAAGAATAAATACAAAGCATTATCCCCCACTTGAGGACATATTCTCTCCCTTGCACACACACGAGTCCTTGGAGAGAGTAAGTTTGAAGTTTATGGGCTTTTCTTGCCAAATGACATACTCATGACTCTCAATTATTGGAAGTCCTTTTTCTCTCATTGCAGAGTCCAAATGAATTATGCCTTCATTGTGTGTAGCTTTCTCCTGTGTAGATAGGACATTAAGATGAGGAAGTTAGTTTGTCAAAGAACATTGTCATTAAGCAGTAGCACAGTTGAATGTTTCTGATGATTCCCATGGATGGACATCAGCAGCAGGTAGACAAGGTCCCAAGAATGGTCTGCTAGATTAATTAAAATGAGGAGGATTTTTTTGGAGGAAATGGCAATTGGTTCCTCACTAGTCCCTCCACTACATGAGGTATGACAAGCATATGACATTCAGTTTGTCCCACAGATCCATTAACATGATCTATCCTTAGAAGCCATCCAACTTAATAAGAGAAAGATAGGAGGATGGGAAGGGACAGAGGCAGTATACAAAAGACTTGGATAGCCTCTGATTTTAGCAGTGTTACCACAATCAAGTCACCATATATAAGTCTCATTTTCCTCAACTGAAAGAAGAACAATGAGCACTGTAATGTTTTGAACACTAACCCCTTAGTGTTGTTGTGAAGATCAGACAGATAATGGAAGTATAACACTTCACAAATTGGGGAATATTCCATACCATTTTGATGTTTATTATTTAAGGAAAAAAATGGACAGTGTATATGACATCAGAAGATCTGAGTTCAAATCCTGTCTCCAATGCATTAATGGCAAGTAATTTAAACACCCTGAACCTCAGTTTCCTTAAATGTAAAGTAAGGCAATTGAGTAAATATTACTGCCAATGTCCCTAACAGTTCTATGTTTATAGATATATGATGCTGTTTATTTTCTGTCACTGACTTTGTTATCTTGAAAAAAAAATACTCAACTTCCATAGTTCCTAATTTTTTTTTTAATCTGTAAAAATAAGAAGGCAAGATTTTATGGTATCTTTGCCATTCTCATAACCCATGAAAGAGGAATAGCTATAATTAAAATAGCCTCCCAAAAGGATTTTTGTAAAAATCAAATATCATAATGGACATAAAAGGCTTGGTAAAATTTTAAATGCTTTGTAGAAAAAGGACCAGTCAATATGGTGGTCAGGGAATAGAGTTGGGTTTGAGATCCTAGAGAGTTCTACTGTTCCCTCTGATTCATATTAATTGTGTGACCTTGGGCAAACCAATTAAACATCCTGAATCCCAGAAAGCTCTCTAATATCCTTAATTCCAGAGTATATTCCAATCTTTACTAGTATACAAGAGATCCTAAGCAAGTGACTCCTACACCAATGAAAGCAGAACTTTATTAAGAAGGCTAAAAAGATGAAGATGAAAATAAGGAAGAGTAAGGTAAAAAACAGAATCAAAGATAGAAAAGGAAAAAAAAGAAGAGGAAGGAGAAGGAAGAAGAAAATGAGGAGGAAGATGAGAAGAAAGAAGAAAAGGAAAGGAAGAAGCTTCTTCTTTTTCTTACTGGTTTTTTTTTCTCTAGGAAAGGAAAATAGCAAGGGTATGTTATTTTATCTTTTTTTTAAGTTTGGACTGAGCCCCAGCCATTTCAGAATTCAGAATTCTGGAGGCCAGATGGAAAAGGCTATATAGTGGAAAGAGAGAAAAACAAGATTTGAATAAGCTTTTCATCTTGGCTGCCAAAAGTGCATTGCAGGGGGGGCCCAGGTCAAGAAGAAGAGAAAAAGGGGTGTGGTGTTTTGGCCTATCCACACTGGAAAAGATTTTCATGAAGATAAAATGCTCCAGTTGCATCCTTGGTCCCTAGATAGATGCACATACTAACAAATATGCTCTGCCCTAAAGCTTTTCTATCATAACATTTCTATAGCTTCGATCTCTGTTCATGTTCTCAGACAAACCACAGTCACAAAAGAGAAGCCAAGAAGATGAGCCCATCTCCTTGCCTTCTGGCAAGACCACACAATTGGGGGAAAAATCCCTATTTTTAAAGACTTCCAGAGAATAAAAGTTCCCAGAAAAGGAGATTTCCCAACTTTCCTTGGAATTCAGTGTTTACAGCTCTCCTGGGAATTCCTTCCTTGTATCTCAGTGAGAGGAAAATGTAATGTTACAAAGGACTAGCTTAGGAATTGGAGACTCTGGGGCTCACTGCTGTGTGACTTTTGGCAAGACTGGAAGCTCTGAATAGTAGTTTCTTCATCTGTTGAATTAGGAAAGTTTTTCTAAGATTCTTTGCTAATAATCACTTATGTTTCCATAGCATTTCAGAAGGCCCTTACTTATTTCATAACTGCCTCAGGAAATTTGTAGTAGAAGTGTGATTATGCCCATTGTGCAGGTAGAAAAACTGAAATTTAGAGAGATTGAGTAATTCTGTCATTAACACACAAATCTAAGATGTGATCTAAGGTTGCCTGACAGCAGGGGAATACTTTACTATGGCTTATTTCTGTCAAGGGTTGATATTTTCTGAGTCAACCCCAGAAATGAGCATTGGAACCTTAGGTGCTGCTGAGATCACTGAGAAATAGGGTGGAGAGGGAGAAGAGAATTAGGTTACAAAAATAAGTATGAGCAATGACCTCACAGTCCACCTCATCCAATTTCCTCAATTTGCACAAAAGGAAACTGAAGCACAAGAAGGTTAATGAGCTCACCTGAAGTCACCCAGATATCAAGAGTTGAAGAATCTAGAACTGAGTCTTAGGGGTATACCCACCCATAAGAGCAATAGCCATGTTTCCCCTACATCCATAGCTCATCAAATCATCAGGCATAACTACTCACAAAAATCCAAAGTTAGCACCAACACAACAAAATCCCTCAAAGAATTAATTAGAGATCTGGGAAGATATCAAATGCTAAGGTTGTGTGGGGGGGAACTTCCATGTATTTCTAGAAGCATAAAGGGGCCACGGATTACAATTTGCTTTTTCATCATCATCATCATCATCATCATCATCATCATCATCAAAATCTAATCTCTTTTTTAAACAGTTTTGTAATTTTTAAATGTCCTCACATGTAATTGGAAATCTCTTTTGAATATCCTTCTTTATCCCTTTTCCTATCTGCTCTATACTCCGCCAGGGCCTATGAAATACTACTCCAAACTCCATATCATTTTATCGAATTCAGACTCAAATCAGCAAAAATGATGGTGACAAATCAGGTGTTGTCAGCTAAAAGCATCCAAAAAATAACTCGATCTTGGATAGAGAAAGATGGTGAATAGAATGGAAGCCTCGGTTTTTCTCTTGCTTTTAAGTTTCAATGATTCTGGAGGAGAGGGAAAGGCTGATGACTTTGTATAATTGTTGCTGATTCACTAGAAATTCAAGATATCACCTTCGCGATATCATCGTCCTCTTCAAGACCGTAAGATGAACAATATGACAATATCAGCAACAACAGCAATGGCAGAGGGTAAAATACTGGGTCTGGTGACAGGAAGACAAGTCCAAATCTTACCTTAGATTTTAGTAAGATTACTTAGTAGCTGTGTGACCAATAAGTCACGTATCTGCCTCAGTTCTCTCTTCTATAAAATGGTGGACTAGATGATTTCTTTGGTGCTTTCTGCTTCTAGAGATCTACTTCTATTCTCTCTCTAATATGAAATATTTGGAGTGACCCAAGTTGTTTCTCACCCCTAGATCCCAGGTCATAAACAGGGGAAGGAAAGGGATGCATATTGAACCAGATATAGGATTTTGGATCTATAACTATGAGAACAGTAAGCTGTAAGAACCTTAGGAGACCACAGGACTCATCCTTTTCTTTTTTCAGATGAGGAAATGAAAGCCCATATAAATGGAGCAACATTCAACTCCCAAGTATGTAAGGCATAATTCAAAGCCAGCTCTTCCTAACTCTAAATCCAGAACTATCCCTGTTTTTTTTTTTTTTACTCTTCTAGAGTTAATGTTCTGTAAGTCAGTGATCTCTGGATCATTGGCATAATTATATAATGGGTAATATGGTATATATCATACTAGATACTATATACACATCAGACACAGCATATGTAAGTATACACACATATGTATGTATTTATATAGCTCACATTCACAGCACCATTATATGTATACATAATATGCATATATATTATATATACACACACACATATGCATATACTCACAGATGTACATAGGCATATGTGGACATAATTCTATGATATAATTCACCATATCTATAAGTATATGTATATACATAAATGTATATGTATACATATATATAGCTATATGCATTTGCATATATATTATATATATACACACACATATGTTTGTGTGTTTGCTTATTTACTTAGAGGCACTGGATTTTAATGGAGGCTCTCCTAATAGCCAGCTGTATGACCTTAGGCAAGTCATTATAATTAACTCTCAAGAATCTAAAACCCACATGTAATGTGGATTGCCTAGACAAGATGCCCTCAACATTCTCTCTCATCTCTAAGTTGTTATGGCCAATTACAGCCATTTAAGCATTAACAGGGGATAAAGAATTTTCACTGGCACAAGGCTCTCCGCTGATGCTTTGTGGTGTGTGTGCTTAATGAAGTCTGAGCTGCTAGAGCTTCATTAACTCTCCACAGGAAATTCCCAGAGAAGAAATGAAGGCGCTATCGAGGCATGGGAAGGGGCTTTGGGACCAAAACTTCGGCAGATAATTCTCAGATCTGAACACCTCTGAACTGGCCCCCTTCATATCAAAGAAGGGGACAAACATCCTTAGCTAAACCTCCCATAACTAGCCTTTCCCTCACTTGAGAGTAATAATGACGAGTGCTATTTGCAGAATCTAAGGTTTGCAAAGTGCTTAGCAGTTGAAACTTCATGACAACCCTAGGAGATAGATCTTGGAAGATCCCCATTTTATAAATGGCATTTCTTGCAATAAAGGGGCATCACCTCCAGTGGTTAGAAACCCATGGGTGCAGTATCCTATTCCCGTCACCTTCTCTGGGCTCTGGTGCCAATCAGTAAGAGCATCTGGCCCACTCTCTCTGGAAGAATGGCCTGACTTTGCCAAATACTGGGAATCCTACTTTTATGGAATTTTTCTTCTCTGCCAACCTAGTAACCTTGTCAAAAATGGAATGAAGTTTATCTGTCAGGATGTTTGCCTAGTGGAATGATAGCAGTGCTTTATGATGACTTTCCCTTTCTAAAGACTCCATTACTATTCCTTGAACATTGAACTCTAAAGTTTTGCCTTGAATTGAAGTCAAGCTTATTGGTTCATGATTTATAGATTCTACTAGAATTGGTTTCTTATAACATGCTTGCCTGGACCTACACAACCTTTCCCATTGTCCTTGAAAGGACTTCATCCAGTAGTACTTATTTTTTTTCTGTCTTATTTATAAACTCACCATGGTTATTTTCCCACAAATCTAATAAAGTTGAGACTTTTACCCTGGTTTAAAATAAGGACTTCATCCATTGGTCCTTTCAGTATTCTGGAAGGTAGTTTGCTCATCATTGTAGGTTGATGATGTCTTGCTATCTCCTTACTTATCGGGTTTAAATTCCCAAATAACATGGTTGTTCCCTATTTGAATGGACCAAAAACATCATTACTTCTTTGAAATGGATTGCTCCTGATTCTGGCATATTATGTCCTCCAATTTCTACTAATTTCTCTACAACTCAGGGTTGCCCAGATCTCCCCATGCCTTTCACGAAGTCAGCTTCTTGTTTTGTTTAATGTTTAAGAGCTTGTTTTGTTTAATTAAGAATTCATATTTCTTTATGTCTACTCAGATATTATTTTATATCTTTTTAGGATTATTAGAGATCAAGTTTAGAATTAAAAATAGGAAGAAGGAAATAAGCATTTATATAGTACCTTCTGTGTGCCAGTCATTGTGCTAAGCATTTTTTATAAATATTTTCTCATTTGGTCATCTCCAGTGTGGGGCAGTAGATGAAACTATTATTCTGTGGGTCCTCTAGAACTTCTTCAATCATCACTATGCTGTTATCCAGTTAGAACAATATTGACATCAACTGGCTCATTTTGACTCTCTGGAACCAGCCAATCATTCTAGACAACTTCCCCCTTGCAGGAAAGCAGGGGACTTTCTTTTTTTTTTTTTTTTTCCAATCTCCGTCTTATAACAGCAAAGAACAGCAAAAGAAAATATTGACTTGTGATGGGTTTTACCCAATTAGGTTGAACCTCTCTCCAACCAATTAGGGATCATTAAACTAAAATGTTCTATGAATCTTGCTCCTGGTCTCTTCAAATAGCTTGGACAAAACTCCTTTGGACACCTTGTGGTTTCTTTAAATTTGCCTTATCCTTTCCTATCTCTTATAATTCTTTTGTCTTTCAGTTTAAACAAAAAATTCCTACCTATCAACAAACCTCCATTTACTTAAAGGTTACTAATTCACCAGATTTACTCCAAGGAATTAAAATAAATTATTCACATTTTTTTAACCTTTTGCCCTTTTAAATCCCCAATAATTTTATACAAATGAACTGAGGGACCATAATGCCTTGCAGTCCTGAAGATTTTGAGATAGTTAAGTATCCCATATTGTGTCCTTCAAGCTGTGTTCCTTTATGCTCAGATTTTTTCTAGTTTTTAATAAATGAAAAGTTCTTTCCATGTCCCTTCAAACCATCAACCTGTTCACATACAAATGAGGCATTATCCCACATCTTTCACAAGGTGATTTAAATCTGTATATTTGTGCCAAGCCCTTATATTTTCTGTCCCAAACTATTCTAATCCCATCTAAAAGCTGTGGTCCTTCACAAACACATTTCAATAGTTTTGATTAAACCAAAAAGGTTTTTTCCCTTACTCATTTTAGGCATCAAAATGTTCATCTATGATAGCAATAACATCTCATAGAATTTACCAACAGGTTTAATTCTCTTTCTTTAACTCAAAGTGCTTTGTTTCTGTCTTTCAGCATTAAACTGCTCCATAAAAGAGCCTTAGAAATAGCATTTACATCAAGGACACGTACATTGGAGTGGAATGCAAACTTAGCTACTACCACCACCACCCCCAGCTCGAGAAACACTCACCCCTCAGCATCACCCTCCCTCATTAGAGGTCTCACCTCACTTATTTCTTCTCCCCTCCTTCCAATGTATGCAACGTTTTTCCATTCTTCCAATCTAGAATGAACTAAAACCTTAGAGGCTAACTCCTGAGGAACTCAGTCTGTTCCTACTGGGTGCAGGTAGCCTCAGAGCGGGAGGAAAATTAGTTCCTGTGTTAAGTGATATTGCAGGAGTTGTGTATTCTTGAGGCTCAATTGCCTGACTCTGGGTATCCTAATATCCATGAGACCAGAGAGTGTTGCAACTCTCCATACAACTCCCTACCATATATCACAGCTCTCTTTGCATGGGGGATGCTTCATAAAGAGGTAATAAATGAGTGAGTGAGTGATCACAAATTTTTGGTGGCTTCAGATGACTTCAATTAATTGTTATGATATCCCTTTGAATCCTGCTCTTGTACTCCTGGGACTACCATTTGTGGGGAGGCCTAGGCTAGATATCTTTCATTTCCCTTCCAGATCTTTTCTTGTCTCCCTCCTTCTCTTCATTCTTTCCTTTCTTCTTTCTTTCCTTCTTTTCTTCCTTCCCTCCTTCCTTATTTCATCCTTCCCTCCTTCCTTCATCTCCTATTTTCCTCCTTCCTTCCCTCCCTTTTTCCTTCCTTCCTTCCTTCCTTCCTTCCTTCCTTCCTTCCTTCCTTCCTTCCTGTTTTTTGTGACCACTTAGCATATATTTTATTTGCTGTTTATGGACAATACTGTCTCACCATTTTAAATATATTCATCAATCAACAAATATAAAGATATAAAGACACCCTAACCATGAAGACTCAGAGAAGGAAAAAAAGACCCTCAAGCTAATTTATTCTGATTTCCTAAATTTCATGATGAGAAGACAGGACATAATCCTGATGCATAAATTGGAACCCTAGACTTGGAATCAAATTCCAACTCTGCCATTTATTCCCTTCTCCCTTCAGGGCTTTGAATTCCCTCATTTGTGAAATAAAGGGGTCAGATTAAATTACTTCTAGTGCCTCTTCTAGATTTAATTCTAAGATGCTAACCATTCTACCCAAGGTTATTCAGTAAGTTAGATACACTGAAGTGCTATCCAATATATCTTGCATTTACATACAACCATCAATTCTCTCTGATCAAATGAGCTAAAAATCAATTTCTACCCCATGGAGAAGAATAAAGAAAGTACTGTAATTGTTACAATTTTTGATGTGTGCGCGTGCAAAAGCTCTTGGGGAAATTGACATAAAAATATACAAAGCACAGGGCTTGAGCACTTAAGAGGACTGTAACTCACTCACTTTGAAGTCAATTAGTCTGAAACTGAAAGGAAAAGAGATCATTTTAAATGATCACCCTCTAGCCCTTTAAAATGTCTAAAAGACACTAAATCTAGCCAGAGTGCAGCGGATGCATCTCTGATGGGAAAAGAGGAAGGATATGACTCTCGCCTAGTGTTTCGAATTATATGGAATGATTATTATGAATCTATTTACCTTCTAGTTCATGCTGTTATGATCATCATTCAAGAAATCAATAAGAATTTATTTAATGCTTAAATATGCCAGATATTAGGGATACAAAAGTAGAAATGAAACTGTCCTTCCACTCCAGGAAAAAAAAAAAAAAAACATTGGTGCAGAGGAATATGTGTAAGCAAGTTTGGGGAGAGTGTACTGGAAGTCTTGCATTTACTAAATCCCAGGAAATCAGAGCTGGAAGGGAATTTAGTGGCTGTGTAATCCAACTCTATGTGTTAGAAGGAATCCTTTTGACAACAAACTTGACAAATGGTCACCTAGCTTCTGTTTGAAGACTTCCAAAGAGATATCTTCTCACCTTATTGGAGGCAGTACATTCTGCTTTGGGGAAGCATGAATTGTTAGCAATTGGAGGGGGGACAGCTCTGGGAGGGTTTTTTGTTTGCTTGATTCCAGATATCCAGAAACTCCCCATTCATTGATCCTAGTTCTACCCTTTGGGATCAAGCAGCACAAACCTCCTCTATAGAACAATCCTTCTAATACTCAAGTGATAGCTATTGTATTCCCCCACTGATGGAAACCTACAAAGATGGAATATTGGGAAGTATCCTATTTCAGCTTTCTCCCAAAACTCTCCCAACAGATATTGACGGAAATCATTAAACTGGTGAGTGATAAGCAAATTAAATGAAAAAACACAAAAAAGCCTTTTTCAGTCTAAGTTTGCACATTCAATTCACAAGGAAGTAACTAATACTAAGTAACTAAAACACAGATTGTGGAGCAGAGGTGGACCTTCATCTCTCTCACTGATTCTAGATAACTGTGAATTTAGCACAGAAATCTAGACTAAGATCTGTAACTGAGGAAAAATTTAGAAATTAAAGACTAGGATTAAACCAATAGCTCTGAATTGCTGAATATACACACACATACAGAAACACACATACAAACACACACATACGCACACACACAAATATATATATATATGTATATATGTAAATATATACATATATATATTCATTCATTAATCATTCAGTTCAACTTGAATTACAATATTCCAAAAGGCAAAATATATAATATAGACTTTCAATACTATCTCCCATGAGTTTTCTTTTCAGTAGGCAGACTCGTTCTTTCAAATGTAGAATGAAATTATCATGTCCATAGTCCTGGATGCAATGTCTCTTAAGAGACAGTCTTTACATAGACTTTTCCCTATTTCCTTATATTCAGTTTACCCTTAAATCTTAATCTTAGAATCCTTAATTTCCTTCAGAGTCCAATATTAAGTGCCTCCCTCTTACAAGGTCTTTTCTAAATTATTGTTTCATTGGTTCATCACCTATAAAAGTTCATTCCTCTTCACCTACGAGTCAACAGCCGATAGTATATTGTAAGCCTCCCCCCCCACACACACACACACACTTCTATTACTGAAGATAAATAGAATACTTGAAGATGTTTTGAGGATGGAGTTTGTTTTTGCTTTTGTCTTTGTATCCTTGCTGTCTATTACAGTATTTGGCATATAGTTGGTGTCCACTAAATGCTTTTTGAAGAAATGAAGTCAAATTCCACATTTTTCAAAAATGCCATTGGTTCTGATGTAGTGGAGAGGACACAGAGAATAAAATCAAAAGACTTGGTTTCAAATCCTGGCTCCAATATTTTACTTTCTATCTATGTCATTGGAGGCAAATCATTTTCCCTGTCAAAGCCTTCATTTCTATTTTCATCTATGAGCATTAAAATATTTGTACTACATGGGATTGCTGTAAAAGACTTGTTTGGCTACTTTAGGAATCAGAAGATTATGTAGAGAATCCTCTATCAAAAATCTGGAAAACTTTAGACTGCACTTTTTTTAAGCTTTTATTTTTAAAAATTTGGATATAATCAGATCTTGCAAATTGCTTTAGTCCATTCTGCCTCATAAGGCGAGAGATGAACTGCTTTTAGGCACTGGGAATGGCTAATCAAATACAACTCTCTTAGAGATATGACTTGCTATCTATGGGGCCTGGACTCAGTCCTTAGATCACCCCAGGAGCTTTAGTTTTTCATCTGTAAAATGGGGATAATAAGGCTTATCTTATAGGTGTTAAAAAAAAGCACTATCTCAAAGTTCACTGATTAGGTCAAGTCTAACATAGTTTTCTAGCAGATTGTATATTTTAAGAATACTGATTGACTTGGATCTAATTTACTGTGAAGGGCTATGTTATTGTGAATAATAATAATTAGCTTAATATCTTCAGCCTTTTCTTTCTCTTCCTCATCAGCATGAACACAGTAACTTCAGTAATGCGATTGTGGTCAGGAAAGTGGGGCTTTAGAGACAGCCTCTAACACTTATAAGTTGTTCACCTTGTACAAATCTCAAACTTTCTCAGAAAATCCATTTTCTAGCTTGGCAGTAGCCCGGACGTGGTATTAGAAACTTCTAGTTAGCTCCTTCTTTAGTCACTTGCTAGGTCAAAGGACTTGGGTAAAAGGACTAAACTGTCTGAACCTTAGGTTTCTAATCTGTCAAATAAAGTGGCTGGAATCGAAAGCCTCTGAAGTCTCTTTCAAATCTAAATCTGTGATCTTACGAAATACTAAGTCATGGGTAAGTTGTATTTTTTCTTGGTGAGACATCTCCCCTAATGGGAGATCGCCATGCTGACAAAATCAGACATCAAAGAACTGGAGTGTTGGAAGTGACTTCAGCAGCCACCTAGTTAAATGTATATAGAAAAGGAATCCCTGCAATAACATAACCCAGACAAGGTTGTCTAGCTTCTGCTCGATCTTTTGCATATTAAGTTTTGTTATTATCACTATTGAATCAATCATTTCCCATAGACTACTTGACCCTGGTAAAATTTTGGAATTCAGATCTAAGAAAAAATATATTAATACTAATACCATACTCTGTGTTTTAGGCTCGAGTCTGCCAGTAACATTTTAATTTAATTTAACATTAATCTAATAGCCAAGAATTTCTAGCTTGCAAAGTGAGGGAGATATCCAAACTGGCAGACTCCTTTCCAACATAACTCTCCATCCCAAGATGATTTAAGACAACATTTATAGGAACCTTAAGGAAAAGATCAAAATATATAAAAGCTATCTCGGGTTAATATTCTAGAGTAATTGGATAACCAAATTTTGATTCCAATTTCTCCCTGACCAGCCCTTCGGCCCTTAGGGTAAAGAAAGAGATTTCTTGTCATTGATCAGATATTTTGCCTGGCATAGAGCAAATGTTTAATAAATGTTTGTCTCCTTTTGTTAACTCCTATTGCTCAATATCTTCAATTTCTCTCCTTTATTAGGGGAGAAGACTGAGTCCTAGCATCAATCACTTCAGAGAATAAGGAGACTACTGCCTTATCTAGTTATTTAGTCCGCAGAGTTGTCTGATTCTTCATGACTCCATTTAGGGTTTTCTTAGCAAAGGTATTGGTGTGATTTGCCATTTTCTTCTCTTGTTTATTTTACAGTTGGGGAAACTGAGGTAAACACGGTAAAGTGACTTGCCACACAACTAGTAAGGATCTGAGGCTGAATTTGCACTCAGACAGATGAGTTTTTCTGATTCCAGGCCCAGCACTCTATTTACTCTTTCCATTGTTCCACCTACTTCCCTGACATTTATATAAGTAAGCATTATTAGGAAAATGCTTTCCTGTATTTTAAAATTGTGAAATGGAAATCATTCCATCCATTTTAACTTTGATGCCTAAGTATCTAAAAACAAGCCTCAATCGATCAAAAGGTTTTAGACTAGTGTAAAAAAAGTTTCTCAAAGGGATGGAAACTAAGATGATATATGAGGTAGAGCAGAAGGAGGAGGAAGAGAAAGAGAAGACAATAATAAAAATTGAATCGTTCTAAATCAGAGAGGCATAAAAAATGAGTGCTAGAAGGGATTTCCAATGTGGGTTCTAAAAGGTAGAATAAAGATTATTAAAATAGGGAATCAAAAATATTGGAATTACAAATGACTTCAGAACATAGAATGTCAGAGGTGGAAGGGATGTTAGAACATGGAATGAAAGAGCAGGAAGAATTCTTAGAACAAAGAATGTTGGCACTCCCTTAGGGTTAATGTCAGATGAGAACTGGGAATAAAAAATGTTAGTGATAGAAGGAACCTTAGAAAAAAAGAATATCAAAGGTGGAAGGATCTTTCAAATAAAAAATAGAGAGATGAAAGAGTCCTTACAGAAGAGTTAGGAGGGATTTTAGACCAGGGACTGACAAAATTGAAAGGGATCATAGAGCATAGAACATTAGAATATTGAATCTTTGAGCTGGGGGATCCAGAGAAGAAGGATATCAAGTCTGAAAAGATATTTGAGTTGGAAGGGGGCTTAGAAATCCTTCAGTCACATCTCAATTTGCAAATAAAGGCCAAACCCAAAAATGATTTTTATTATAAGAAGATTTTTAAATGGCCTTTGTAAACAAGGGATATTTTACTTGCCTGTCATGCAAGATAAAACATGGCTGCCTTCACCTCTCATATACCTACTAGATTTGTGATTTTTTCTCCTTTCTTTTCAAGCTGAGACCTCGTCCCTATCCCTGAGCATATTTCCTCCCACTACCTACCTTGTTCATGTCCCCAAGCCTCCTTATTTATCTCTGTTCCCTCTGTCCTCTCTCAATTTCATTGCCACGTTCTACTTTTCATGCCCCTCTGTCTCTTATTATTTCTTTAATTGGGCACCTTCCCTGTGCTGCTCTCTCAAGTCAAAATCGCTCCATTGCCTCCTTTAATTTTAAACCAGGGAGCCCAGCTTCCTATGCTGCCAACACTTTTTTCTGTCTTTTTTTCCAGCTGTCCTGTGTACTCATTATAGACATGAAATATAAATATATTTAAGAAAAGGGTCCTCATCTGGTTGCAACTCGAGGCAGCCTTATAATCTAGGCTCCCATTTTAGAGGAAGAATTTGTAAGTGGATTCTGAATCCAAAGCAGGGATATTTCACATGCGTGAAGAATGGGCTCTTTTGGCAGTCTGGTGCAACCAATAGACACTCACTTAGAATAATGTTTTTAAATGAATATAACAAAATACAAAGGATTATAGGGGAAAGCAATATCCAGCAAACACCATGATCATTTTTAGCACATTTATAGACCCTAAAGAAAATACCCTTGCTCTAACTGGGGATTGCATTCCTTTTTGACAAAAGCTTTTTTTTTTTTCAATTAATCTCTATTCATCCTAATAAATAGACAAAGGAGTCAGGAGACCTGACTTTAAATCCTTTCAGCATCACTTACTGGCCATGTGATCCTGGACAAATTAAAGTATTTTTTTTCATGTTACATTGAGATGAGACATTGAACTTCACTGTGAACAAAGAGAGTGATTGGTTACCTACCTAGGTGCCTTGCCCTTAATAGCTGAGTTGTAGCCCTCTGTTTCATGAGTCCTTGGGGAAGTCCATGATCCAAGCTATATTAGGCAAAAACCATGCCAAAAGGATAAATAATGATGACTGTACCATAAACTGAATCCTTGATGGCACTTTCTGAGTTCTCCCCTACTCATTGGAGGCTGATTCAGTTAAGGACTATGGAACCCTATAGAGCAGTCATTTGTGCAGTTGATCTTGGAGTTTGCAACATGGCAATCTGATCCTACAAGCATTTGTCATCAGTCTACCATGGCCAAGGCCAGGTAGAAACTTAGAATCTATAGGGGACAGAGACAAGGGATAGACCAACATGTAAACTTATAATGATGTTTTACATCATAATTTGATATGGGGGAGAGTACTAATAATCAAGGTTATTTGAAAAATCTTTTTCTTTTCCCCCAATGCCCCATTTGTGTGTTGGATGTCCACTTTCCCACTCCGAGGCTTTTGCCAAAAGGGTTTGCAAAGGCAAATGTTGAAAAGTATCTTTGCATGTATTTGAAAAAATAAAATATGATTTAAACAAAAAAAAAGAAAAAAGAGACAAAAAGAATTCACATGTCCATGGCAACAGATAATAATAACTCACATTTATAGAATACTTTAAAGATTGCAGATCACTTTCCATATATTGTTTCATTTGATCCCATAATAACCCACTAAGGTGGGAACTATCATTATTCTCATTTTACAGATAAAGAAACTGAGGCATAGAGTTTTAAGTAATTTGCTCATGGTTACATAGTTACTGTCTGAGAATATAGATCTTCCTGACTTTAAACCCCACTGCTATCTTTATGAAACTATCTAACTGACTAAATAGAATATGAAAAGGATAGGAAGAATTAAAAGGAGGAATTGTGAAATCACAGAAATTACAGAATTATAAAACTGGATGAAATCTCAGAGGGCTTGTAAACCTACCTCTTAAACCTTTCCAACAATCTTACCAAATAGTTATCATGTTAGTTTCCCTCCCTTCACTGTGAAAAGAAATGATAGATAATATTTTACAAAGAGTGAAAATGAGAATTAGATCTTCCAAATGATTTGTCTAAATCATTCAGCAAGTATGAGTAATTGTGGCCATAATATGAATCTTCAGAGTCAAGATGATGGAAAAATACTATATTTCAAGTCAGGTCATAGCTTCAAATCCTGGGCAACCACAAACAAGTGCTCTCTAGACCTTAGGTCATCCTGTGTAAAAGAATGGTGTGCTTTATATAATATCCCAGCATTAATCCATGTTTAAATCCATGATGATATGATTCTACATTCTGTGAAATACACACATTTTCAGATATGGATTCTATGTTAAGGGTCCAGACATGTTAGGACCTTTGCAGATTTAGGAACATTCAGCCATAAGTGAAAGATTTTCATGTTAGATAACCTTAGTTTTTACATCTTTATGTAGCTATTTCCAGGATTCAATCAGTGTGCAATCCCTGCCTAGAGACCAGGCTTCAGATGGTTTGAGATGAAACAGGAGACCATATGGTTTTCAATCAATTGATTGCTAGGGCTAAGATTCAAGAGAATTAGGGATTATTTTCAGACTGCTGAATCAGTATAAAATCACAGAACCATAGAATATTAGATCTGGATAGCATCTTAGAGGTCATTTACTCAGGCCAAATATTTCATTGGACAGAACCGAGGTCAAGGGAGTGAAAGTTTAAAGCATAAAACTGAGTAGCTATAACCTTGGATTTGCAGTGAGAAAAACCACAGATACAGCACAGTGTATAAAGTGTTGAATCTAGAGTCAGAAAGAGTTGAATTCAAATCTACCCTCAATCAGTTAACCTTTATCTGCCTCAGTTTCTCCATCTGTAAAATATAAAACATAATAATAGGTTGTTGTAAGGGTCAAATGAGATAGTAAGAAAAAGCACAACATACCTGGCAGTAGGGACTATAGAAATATTATTATTATTATTATTAGTTGAACCTTGTCTCAGATATTTTCTGGCTGTATGAATTTGGACCTTCAGTCTCTTAACCTAGAAATTAGAGGCTGTTTTGGTAATTACATCACGGATAAATGAGACTGTTTATGTAAAACATTTTGCAAACCTCAAAATTCCATATAATTGGGAGCTAATTTTTTGTCCAAGATCATGAAGTTCCCTAATGTCAGAGGGAAGACTCAAATTCAACATTAAACTCATTTATTTGGACTGTTTATCACCCTGATAGACCAGAGAACTCCAGAAAGGCAGCGAATTTTTCTCATCTAAATTTTGCCTTTCTTCTAGTGACTTCTATAGTGTTCCACATGTAACAGTTAGAAATTGTTTGTTGAATAAATAAATGGATGAACTACATGAACTTCAGTGCTCAAATAAGTAGAAGCTTAATGAATGCTTAGTGTATTTAATTAAGTGAAATGGACTTAGCCAATCCCCAGAAGTGGGGTCAATTGACATCAGTGAATACAATGGAAAGACTATTGATGAATATCTCTTCTGACTGAGAGGTGAAGGATTTAGTTTGCAGTTTGAGACATATATAGTTTGGACATGGTCAATGTGGGAATTTGATTTGTTTGACTAGATGTATTCATTGCAAGAGTTTTCTTTTTTTTTCTGATGATGTATGGGTGGAAGAGCCAGGAAGAATTGGAATAGGTCAGTAGAAATTAAAAAGAAAGAAATAGAATCATTAAAGCATCTTAAAAAAAAAAAAGAGAAGAGAGTGAAGAGAGTGCAGGGCCTGAAGCCAGAAAGATATAAGTTCAAATTCAGAATTCCAATCTTTACTAGCTATGTGACCATAAGCAGGTCACTTAACCTCTGTCAACTTCAGTTTCCTCTTTTTTGATTTGAAAAAAAAATACCATCTAAGGGATCAATTGAGATAATATTGGTGAAAGCGCATTAGAATCTTTAAGAGCTATATAAAGGCTAGCTATTATTATTATGAGAACAGAAGCAAACCCAGAAACGATAACAGATATGTAAGGCAACTTTGACAGCTATAGTTTGAATTCATTGTATGCTTAAAATAAAAAGGAATAGAGGGAGGGAGGGAAGAAAGAAGAAAGGAAGGAGATAAGGAAGAAAAGAAAGAAAGAAGGAAAGAGAAAGGGAGAAAAGGAGAGAAAGAAGGAAAGAAAGGAAGGAGGGAGGGAAGTGGGGGAAAAAGGAATTAGAGAGGGAAGGAAGGAGTGAGGGAAGGAAAGAAGGAAAGGAAGGAAGGAAGAAGGGAAGGAAGAAAGGAAGGAAGGAAGGAGCACCATTGAGTGTGATGTCATAAGACTTAAGTTTACTTCCTGATTCTGGTCTGTGGAGTTGGAAAAATCATTTCACCTATGACTCCTTAGTTTTTTGGGGTTTTTTTCCCCCATCGGTGTACTGAGAGTATTGAAGTAGATGACATTTGGGGTTACTTTCTGTTCTAAATCTATAATACCATTATCTTCTCTGAGGAGGATCTGAATTGCCTAGATTCACTTAGAAAAGCTTTGTAGAAAATGATGGATTTAGAAAATGGAGGAGTTGTAATGAAGGCTGGGTGACTATGATTTGTGACATATAGGAAACTCTAAGATAATATCATTTTTCTCTTTCTATAGAAAGTGGTTGGAATATGAGAACAATGGACAATGGACTGGTTAAAAATGTTTCCTAATTTAGTTATCTGCTTGTTGTACTTTATTTTCTTAAGGATATAAGACTTAAATATTATTTTTAAAATATTTTGATTCCTTATCAGAATCCTTTGAAAGCACAGTAAATTATCATTATTGAAGAGTTCATGAATTTCACGGAAATATTTCTTTTGCCAAGGGATGTAGTTAGGATTAGAAAGGAAGTTTCAGATAGTAAAGTGATGCCTTTTCAGCCATCTCTAGTGGATTCAGAACAATTCTAAGCCATCACAATGTAAATAGAAAATTATTTTTATTACACAATATAAGGGTAATTGAGGCTTTAGAAAATCATGTTTCTAAACTGGAGAAAGAAGAATTGAGCGTTCAAGAGATGTGTCACCACACAGAAAGGGATCACTGGATTTGATGGCTATGGTCACCCACAGCACACTAAATTGTTCACCAGTGGGTCCCATCCCTTGTGCTAAGAGGAAATGTAATTGATACAGCCAACCCCTAAGGTCCAGGAGGCTGAATGAACCTGTGTGAGAACACAGAGATTGAGGCTGAAATGAATGGAATAAGAAGTCAGCATGGGGTAACCCAATTCTTACCAATATAGCAAGTCCTTTGTCGAAAGTCACACAATAAAAGGGAGGGGTAGGGGGAAACCGGACGAAGTCAACCAGCTCAAGACAGTGAGGTGTATCAGACCGCAGAATACTCTCCCCCAATGGAAGCCGTAAAAAGTCCCTCCACCTGAGTCATTTAAAATGAAACTGGATAAAATAATTAGGTATTTACTTTAGGGAACAATCCATTAGTGGCCAAGGATGGACGCGATGAATTAATAGGGCCCCCACAGCCCTACTTTCCATACAGCACATCTTCCTACATTCTGGGCTTTTTTTGTTTTCCTCTTTTCAAAGCTAAAAATTCCACAGGTTATTTACTTCTACCCCCCCCCATTTTCCCCAAATCCCTTGTATAACTGCAATCTCAATGCAGGAAAGCTCCAAGGAGTAATAAATGAAAATTTACAAAATTATACTTGAATATTCTGTCTCTCCACCATGACCTTTATTCCCATTCCATTCCAACTGTCCAAACTAAGGACAATTCTTCCATGTTAGTATAGAGTGTGTGAGTGATACAACTTAGAGTGAAATACTTTCCTCCATTCCAAATGCAAATATGCAGTAGTAACTCTACAGAAGGAGGGATCCATGGTAAATTCCATGGCTTTTAATCTTGTAAGCCTCCTCCTATGGCTGCTCATCATTTCCTTCTTAGATCACTTCTGTATACAGATTCAATGTCAACATTTAAATCATCTAAGTTAATGTTTGCTCTTCAGCTAGGACTCTGATCTGGTGGTTGATCATCTTTCCCTTTGAAGGCCTCCATGGAAAGAACCATCTCTGTAGCATCTCTATTTTTGTTAAAGCACTGTCATTTTTTATCTCTACCCCTTAGCTTCTTTGACATCTTTTTAGAATGAGCTCAAATCCAAACTTTTTCAGGAGAATGTTGTATTTAATGAAATGGAAATAGCCACATTCAAGAATGATGACATCTTCTCCCTGGAGGTCTTATCAGATATTCTGTGGTGGGATTTCTTAGTGATGGTCCATGATGTCTGATTCTTTGCACTGAAACAAGTAGTCTTCATTCACCTTTTAGGTGTCATGAATAATACAATATAGGGAGTAGCCACTGATACTTCAATGATTTGCCAGATGGTAGAGGATTGCAAGAGCAACTGGGTGGCATCCTGGGCTTGGAATCAGAAAGATTCATCTGAGTTCAAATTTGACCTCATACACTTATTTGCTTTGTGATCTTGGGCATGTCACTTAGTTCTGGTTGCCTCAGATTCCTCATCTGTCAGATGAGCTGGAGAAGGACATGACAAACCACTCCAGTATCTTTGCCAAGAAATTCCAAATAGGGTCACAAAGAAACAACTGAACAACAACTATAGTGAAATAAAACAGTAGATAATACATTGAAACCAAAGGCAGGAAGATCTGAGTTTAAATCTGGTCTGAGACACTTACCAACTATATGATTCTTTTCAAGCCAGTTTATCTTTTGGTTTATTCGTATATAAATGGAGATAATAATAGAAGCTACCGCCTACAGTTGTCATGAGGGAAAAAATGAGATAATATTTGTAAAGTATTTTATAACTCTTTAAACTAGCTATTATTACTATTGACTCTCTGCCACTGTTGCTGATAAACCTGAGTCTTCTTTCTGATAGAGTCTATATGTATTTCTGGGAGAGCATGACCTTTGTTTGGAGGAATTTTTTCTACTAATTGTTCTTACTAAAACACCTTATTAATTCCTATTATTAAAAGGCTATTCAATCTGGAGAAGTTATAATTAAAATAGAGCACATTGAATGGGGACTTATGAGCTACAGTCTTCGAAGCCAGCTCAACTCCTATGAATTATCCCTGGAACTCTGAGAAAAGATGTCATAGTAATTGCCCTTCCAGGGAATCACCACATCAGTACCAGGGGAGAGAGGAGAGATGGAAGATTGTACTGTCTGCTACACTGTGATCCTATATTTAAATAGAGCCTGACATGGCTTTTCTCATTAACAAGAGAGAAGCATGTGATTACTAGGACCAAGGTCAGCTCCTCATTTTTTCAGTATGGCTATTTCCTGAACCACTCACTTGAGATCAAAGATAATATAAGGGGAAGACCCCTGAGCCACTAGGGACACTGTCTCTAAGAAACAGTCAGACTTTAAGAGAAGGCCAATGAGTTCATCAGCAAGCAAAATGCAAGCATGAGTCAGCTTGGCTACCTGTCCAGACAATGGTTATTTGTACAAAAATGATTGGAAACATTCCTCAATATGGCCTCCTTCCAATTTCCAATAAGCAATGACTATTCATGGTTCTACTTCCAAGGTCAAGTCAGCCACTCTTTATAATCAGTTACTTATAAAGGATTGTCTCCCCTAACACAAAATGAAATTAAGAGCAGGACATGGGAGGGAGATCCCTGGTCACTCCTTGGATAAGTGAGGAACAAACCAGGAAGAAATCCAAGCCACAGCTGCCAAGAGTCCAACAGCTTAGCTAACCCACCTGTCATTAAGTGGCTATTAGAATTGTTTTCCTTAAATCTAGGCCAATGTTTATTTTATTTGCAGTGAGATAGTCTATGTGTTAAAAATAAAACACAAAACAAAACCCTTCTTTCCCTAAAAAATAAATAAACCATTATCAGAGATCTGGCCACTTTCTTTTGCTTCATTTTCACAACACACTACTTAAAGGCTTCCCCTGGTGCCAGCTAATCTAATTCTTGGGTGTGTCATGACCAAGTACTCATTCAGTGTCCCTAGGGTTGTATTAATCAGAACTAATGTACAAGCTTGTGTGCTTTTGTCCAATTTTCATCCTTTTTAGGGGTTCATTTGTCTTTGGAAGGAAACTCAAGGCTAAGTATAGTTGAAGATAGTTCAAGATAGAGTTGCTTCTTGTAAAACCATTTTCCTAAACATTATTCTGCCCCAGTGATCTCTGTCAGGGAATCTTTTCCAACAACCTTTTTTTTTCCCTAATTGCACGTATTTCTTTTCTCCTGTGTAATAACCCCAAAGCTCTAGCAATCAATGATGTGTTTTCCTAATATGACACACATAGAGAATAATCAATAACATTGCAGATGCAAATATCCCCAAATCTCAAAGCAGGAAGGATTCTCAGAAGCCATCTTGACTTTGCTTTACCTATAAAACACCCCCAAAGCAATCTTTCTGGACTTTCCCTGGTGGTATCTGATGAAATAGAACATACAGAATCTCCTAAAAACAGAATCCCCCAATCTCAGCATTGAGAAGGACTTCAGGAACTACCTAGTCTACCTCAGACACAAAAAGAACCACTCCTCTAATTATCCAGCAAGTGATCGTCCTGCTTCTGCTCACAGACTTCCAAAGAGGGGAAACTCATCGTCTTCTAAGGCTGTGTGACAGTTTTAGTTAAGGATTTTTTTTAATGTACCAGGTGTGTGTGTGTGTGTGTGTGTGTGTGTGTACGTGTGCAAGTGCATATATATGTGTGTACATGTGTGTTTTATCAGTAGCTAGTTTAACAGAATTTGCTACTTAATCTTAACTGACCCCCAACTTCATAAGGGCAGATGAAGGTACCCTATTTCTTCCTAACACTCCCAGTTATTAGTATCTGGCTTATAGTAGGAGCTTAATAGATGCTGACTGATCAACTGATTTACTCTTCAGCCATTGGAGTGGGGCCCAGTGGTTATGAAACTGCTGTACTTTCTTCCCCTAACCTCCCTCCTGCCACTCAATTCTTCTTACCCTTGTCTCAAATTTATGTCAAGTCCAGAATAAGCTTTTGCTTTGTTTTCAGAGTTTTATAAAATATAACAATTCACTGGATTCTTTTTTCATTTACCTTAGGAATCCCTAATGAGAAACAATGAGGGAAATAAATCTTTTCCTTTTATTTAATCAATTGAGCCCAAATTTCTGTCACTTTCCTTTGACCTATATACCTTGTCATCACACAATCCCTTTACGCAAGCTTCCCTTTCCCCACAGTGAAGCACATAGATCAGAAAACATTAGAATTTATATATTATCTTAGATGGCTACATGGTAATCAAAACAGCAATTAGGAACACAATTTTAAAGAACAGAATATGTGTATTTAGCAAATGTATTTAAGTTGTAGTTGGCTTTCTCTCCCAGTGGGATTAAATGAAAGAAGGGCATTCAAACAATCTGTTTCATTGCTCTTTTTCTTCCCCTCCCCTTCTTCTTAGGAAAGTTGTATTGAATGTAAGATCCATACTCCAGAATTATTTGGGTTTGGAAATTGGTGCTCTTTAAAATCTAATTCTGTAGAGAAGAAGGATGGAGAGAAGGAAGGAAGGAGGAAAGAGAGGATGGAGAAAAGAAGGGAGGAAGAGAGGGAGGAAGAGAAGAAGGGAGGAAAGGGAAGGAGGGAGAAAAGGAGGGAGGGAAGGAAGGAGGGAAGGAGAAAACAAGGGAAAAAAGGAAGGAGGGAGGGAGAGGGAAGGAAGAAAGGGAAGAAGGGAGGCAGGGAAGGGAGGGAGGGAGGGAGGAAGGAAGGGAAGGGAGGGAATGGAGAAGGAAAGAAAGGAATGGAGGGAAGGAAAGAAGAAAGAGGGAGGAAAGAAAGAAGGGAAGGAAGGAAGGGAAAAATGGAAGGAGGGAGGGAGAGGGAAGGAAGGAAGGAAGGGAAGGAAGGAAGGAAGAAAGAAAAGAAGGAAGGAAGGAAAGAACAAAGAAAGGAAGGAGGGAAGGAAAGATGGAAAGAAGGAAGGAAGGAAGGAAGTGAGGGAAGGAGGGAGAGAGAAAGGGAGGGAGGGAATGGAGGGGGGAAGAAAAAAGGAGGGTAGGAAGGAATAAAGGAAGAGAAGAAGGAGGCAGAGAAGGGAAGTAAGAAGGGAGGCAGGTAAGGAAGGAAGTAAGGGAGTGAGACAAGGAGGAAGAGAGAAAGGGAGGGAGGGAATGGAGGAGGGAAGAAAAGAAGGGAGGAAAGGAAGGGAGGGAGGGAAGAAGGGAAAGAAGGAAGGGACAAAGGGAAGGAGGAAGAGAAAGAAAAAGTCTTACTCTTAAGGAACCTAGATTTTAAAGGGGAAGATGAGGTCTCTAGGGAAATAGTGACTAAGAGACATTGTGGTCTGGGAAGTTATGGAGAAGGTGAGTGGAGAGGGGAGGATCAGGAGCTCTGCAAATAGGGACTAGATGTCCCTGCTAGGCTCAGGGTAGCCTGTGGCTCTCTGAATTCTCCTTGAAGGGAATTGAGGTTAAGTCCCATCCCCTGCCCTCAGTGAGAGAGCTGAGAGGCTGGGTGACAAGCCAGACAGAAGCTCAGGCAGACAAATTGAAAGCCCAGATGCCGCATTCTCAAAGAACAAATCCACAGTTCGTTTTCTATTCAATTATTCTAAGTCATATGCAATTACTAAATGCAAGTCTGCCGTCCTTCATTATGGAGAAATGGTGCCAACGGGCAAAATCACTGGCTGAGATTTTTCTTTTTTTAATGGCAACAGAGCCTTGCATGCCAAGCCTCTCCCTGCTGGAACACTGGCCGCGGAGAAGCGAGATGGGCACAGATGGGAGGGGGCACCATCCCCAGCCACTGTGCCTACTGTTCTGCACCAGTTCCATTTTTCCAGGTTTTCTTCTCCCTGTCCTCTGAGGTCTTCTGACCTGTCAACAGACCCCCCTGAGCCCACATCTAGAGCAATAGAGAAAATAAGAGGGCCAGAGGAAGGTCTCCCAGGGCAAGTTCAGTGGGTTTCTGAAACTACCCAGTTCAAAGCAGCAATCAGGCCGGCAGCTTACAGCATTTATTTCCTTTCTTTCATTCAATACATGCTTTAAAAGGGTGGATTATGAGTAGGAAATTGTTTTTAGCAAAGTACTGGAACTCTTTTCCACCTTGTCATTTAGACCCCATAGGTCTGACCGGCATCTTGTAAGCATACAACAATATTGAAAGAGATAATAATTGTAAAATGCTTAGTACTTTTTAAAGTTTTATGTGCCTGGTACATATCAGGTGATTAATAAATGCTTATTCCCTCTCCACCTCAATTCAAATGACACCTAGGTCCTACCCTCATGGACACTACTATATCACCCTTCAACTCAAGTCAATTTAAGTACATTAAGAATTTATTATTACAAGATCATAGCATTCTAGACTTAGAGTTATAAAGAACTTTAGTGACAAATTAATCAAATCCCTTCATTTCATAGATGGAGTGCCTAAAGCTCAGAGGGGGTAGAATTGACTTGCCCAGTGCCACACAGGGCAGAGGCAGAGATAGGATTTGAACCCATGCCTTCTGATTCCAAAGTCACAAGTCTTCATGGCGCCATGATGGATTTTCTTCCTTCTTTTCCTCCCTCCTTTTATCTCACCCTCCCTCTTACCTATTTACTTCCTTCCTTATATCCTTTCTCTTTGTAAAAAAGCACAAAATTCCAACCCCATATAATTCTGGCCCTACATTGGTCTTATTATATAAACTAAAGCTCCCAACAGACTTTGAGAATTGCTCTGGTCAAGAAATTCAGTCCCTTGCAGCCACCCTACTCATGAAGTTCCCTAAAATTAGTGAAAACATTCCTCCCAACCCAAACTTCCATCTCAAAATCTGTATTTAGAGTCTGTCCTTCCTGATCTTGGACTCTGTTGGTATAGAGTTGGAGTAAACACCACACTATCATAGAGTCCCAGAAGATAATTTTAGTGGAGGCTTTTAGTGAAATCTCAGGAGGAAGATGAAGCACAAACATAAATAACTGCAATGATGCTGTGGGGGGGAGGTTCCAAAAAGAAAAAAAGTCACATCTGAATGGGGGGGGGGCAAGAAAGCTGGTTGGAGGAGGTCTAACTTGAGCTATATCTCAAAGGTGGTACAGGATTTCAAAAGATAAGAAAGGAAGAAAAGGCAGAGAGAAGGGAACATGCGAGTGAAGAAACAAAAAAACTGAAAGGGGGCATAATAATAATTGACATTTTTTTAGAAAATGATTTTTGAGATTTTCAGAGCTTTACATTTTTATCCTCTCAATGATCCTAAGAAATCAGCAAGAGAGAGAGAGAGAGAGATGGATAGATAGATATAAGATGTAGCTACATATACTTTCTATATATATATATATATATATATATATATATATATTTATGTATAGATATGCATAAATATCCATAAATATATCATATCACATAAACATATTAAGAGCAGTAGATGGCACAGTAAACAGAGTGTCAGGTCTAGAATAGAATGAGGTAGATTTGAATTCAAATCTGGTGTTAGATGCTTTCTGCATATGTGGCCTCTGGAAACTCTGTTGAGCTTTATCTGCCTCATTTGTAAAATGGAGATAGTAATACCATTCACCTCATTGGGTTGCTATGAGGATAAAATGAGGTCATAATTTTAAAGTCTTTACCACTTTTGCACTATATAAATATTTATATTCTCTCTCTCTCTCTCTCTCTCTCTCTCTCTCTCTCTCTCTCTCTCCTCCCTCTCATACACACATACATATAAACATGTATATACACATATACTTATATATGGGGAAAAATGGCAAACCAGTCCAGAATCTTTACTAAGAAATCCACATAGACATGTAATAGCCATTTAATAAATGCTTGTTAGTTGCTTATTTATTGCCTATAAATTGAAAGAGAAATGAAATGCTTGTAAATTAAGAAGCTCTCGTTCAGGCATGTCCATGTAAGTCTCTGTCTACCTTATATCAATCACTTTGCTTTGCTACCTTGCAGGAACATTGACTCCTTTGAGTCCCTCTCTTCCCCAATGGCTGTTCTTTTTATTCCCCAATCCCTGTCAACTTTCTCCACACTAGATGGGATTATTGTGAAGATACAAATCTTTGGGGTCCTCAAGTCAGGACTGAGTAAAACTGTCTATGAATTATAAACCATTCTTTAGTTCTATACTTTTCTGTTCACCTGGGGACAAGCAGGGTAGGATCATAAACTTAGAATTGAAAGGGATCTAATGGCCCATCAGCATCAATAATACTTGGAATATACCAACAATAACAATAGGCATTTATTAAATGCCTATTATGCGCCAATCACCACAAAGGGCAGTGGGAACAGAAAGGCAAAAACAAAAACCAT